>NW_020954565.1:5825395-5915083 GCF_900497805.2 Vombatus ursinus | reverse complement strand
AGATAGATAGATAGATAGATAGATAGATAGATAGATAGATAGATAGATAGATAGATAGAGGGCACAGGGTGAGTTGAAAATGAAGGAGTCATATCTGGAGAATACAATTAAGGGGTGAGGGAGGATTATACTATGAGAAAGAGAAAGGGAGAGGTAGAATGGGGTAAATTATCTCACAAAAAAAACAGGAAAGAAAAGGCTCTTACAGTGGAGGGGAAACAGGGGAAGGTGAGAGGGAATGAGTGAATCTTATTCTCATAGAATTTAACTTAAGGAGGGAATAACATACACACTCAATTGGGTATGGAAATCTGTCTTACCCTACAGGAAAATGGGGGGGAGGGGACAACGGAGTAGGGGGATGATAGAGAGGAGGGCAGATTGGGAAAGGGGGTAATCAGAAGCAAATACTTTTGAGGAGGGTCAGGGTCAAAAGAAAGAATAGAATAAATGGGAGAGTGGGATAGGATTAAGGGAAATAGAGTTAGTTTTTCACAGCATGTCTACTATGGAAGTGTTTTGCATAACTGCACATATATAACCTATATTTAGTTGCTTGCCTTATCAATGAGGGTGGGTTGGGAGGGAGGAAGGGAGGAAGGGAGGAAGGGAGAAAATTTGGAACCCAAAATTTTAAAAACACATGTTTAAAAAAATGTTTTCACATGCAACTGGGAAATAAGAAATACAGGAAATGGGGTACAGAAATCCATCCTGCCCTACAGGAAAATTGAAGGGGAAGGGGATAAGAGAAGGGGAGGCAGAGATAGAAGGGAAAGCAGACTAGGGGTAGGGGTATTCAGAATGCATGCCATCTTGGGGTGGGGGGAGGGGTGAGATGGGGTGAAAATTTGGAACTCAAAATCTTGTGGAAGTAAATGTTGAAAACAAAAACATAAACAAAATTACCATAATAAAAAAAACTGTGAATTTGAATAGGATGAACCTACCAATAAAACAAAAACAGATTAGTAAAATTAAAAAAAAAGATAATTTGTGTGAAAGATTCAAAGAAAGAGATGGTGAAAAATAGTAGTATCATAAGATTATAGATTTAGAGGTAGAAGGGAATTCAGATCTAGTCCAACCTCCATATTTTACAGATGAGGAAACTGAGACCCAGAGAGGTTAAGTGACTTGACAGTGGTTACGTAGCTAGTGAGTGGTATTGGTAGAATTTGAACAAAGGTCCTGTGGATTCCAAACAACCACTCTTTCCTCTGTACATCTAATTTAACAAGAATATAGAATTTTTTATGACAAATTGTATGAATTCACACTGGAAGTGTAAGTAGAAACCAAATCAAGGAGAGTTTTTGAAATCTTCTCAGAAATTGGAGCCAGTGGACATTTTCAAACAGGGTAATGACATAGCTGTGCTTTAGGGAAAGGATTTTGGCAGCTGGGTAAGAAGGGATCAACTATGGGAGAGATTGGATGCAGTGAGACCAATTAGAAAGGCTATTACAGTCTAGGTGATAGGTGAAGAATAACTGAAGTTAGATGGTGACTGTATGAGTAAAAAGAAATGGGAAAATGTAAGAAATATTGTGGAAGCTGAATAAACAAAATTTGAGGACCAGAGTAGCTATAGAAGGCATGAAGAAAGAGTCAAGGATGTGTCTTACACATAACAGGTACTGAATAAATTCTTACTAATGCCACTGAACCAAATACTACTAGGCTGCAAAACTCAGGGAATGGAAGGATGATGGTGACACAGAATTTAGGCAATTTGGACTAGAGATAGGTTTACTGGGGAAGATAATGAGCTCTTTTCCAGAAATGTTGAAATGGAGATGCTTACAGTACATCCAGAAAGAGGGATATGGAATATAATTAGTGATGCTGGGCTGAAATTCAGGAGAGAGAAGAGGGTTAGATTTATAGATTTGGTGAATGATTTTCATTGACATGATTCTTGTACCCATGGGAACCGACAAGATTTCCCAGAGAAAGATAGCATAGAGAGAGAAGAGAAGATGGTTCAGGACAGAGGCCTGAATCATAGGATCACAAATTTAGAACTGAAATTTATCTTAAGAGATCTTCTAGTCCTACTCCCTCATTTTACAGATGACTAAACTTAGGCTTAGAGAAATTCAGTGAATTGTCAAAGTTCAGATAGTAAATGTCCAAGGTGGGATTTGAACCTAGGTTTTCCTAACTCCATTCCAGTTCCCTATCTTCTACATCACACTGAGAATACTCCTGCTAAGGGGGCAGGGGTTGGATGATAATCCAATCAAGGTCAGTCAGAAGGAATAATCACACAAGAAAAATATGAGAGAATAACATCAGAGAAACCAGAGCAACAAACTAGGTCCAAAAGGAGAGATGAGTCCATAGTATAGTATATTGCACAGAAATTACATGCTGCTTTAGCAGAGAATGGAGAAGAGTTGTGAGTATGTGCTATCCTAAATAAAATTCGGTTTGACTTCTAAGGTGATTAACATTAATTGAAGGATCAATTGTAGTATGAAATCACCAGTGGTTTTCTTCTTCAAAGAATACACTACTATGCTATCACTTACATCTTTGTATGCTATTTAAATGTTTGGCTTATATAGCTGATTAACGGTTTGGAAGTTTAATTAATTGTATGTGCCATTTGTTTCTAAGGTAGAGACAACATGAAGAATTTCATGGGGATTTTCAAATTTCTTAAATTCAACTAAAAAAACACTATTGGGTTGACTTTGTGTCCAAAGGTTAGAAGATCTCGTCAAAAAAAAAATAGGAAAACGAGCTGGAATTTGAGAAAGGGAAGAGAAGATTTTAAAAAAGACCAAAAATATGAATTGTAATTGTCTTCCAGAGTAAGAAAGCTTCTTAGGATAGCTTGTTTTTGTTTTGCTTTTTCAATTTCTACTTGAAAACAAAAGGTAACTGCAGGATAAAGAAACTGATACAAAGAAAGACCTAATAATTATGTATTTTAAATATATCAACACTTAGCAGCTCAAGTAACAAAAGGGAAATTGTGGAGAGTCTTTGAAAAAATGTTATATTTCCATTCAGGATAACTTCACTATGGCTCTATTTTTTTCACAATGAGATGGACTAAAAGTCTTCTACTCTTCTTTAAGCCATCTCAATGACCTCCTCTGTCCCATACCCAAATCTTGTAAAGTTTATTAATTTTTTTTAGGATATAAAGCTTATTTTTAAAGGGATAAAATCAGAACTAGATGTGATTCCAGTACTTTTGTTCTCTGTGAGTTGTTTATTGATTTGGCTTATTGCTTTCATTGATATTGTTGGTATCTGTGCAGAAAGGGCAATTGAACTCACTCCATGGTTAAGGACTGTTATGTGTATCTCCATTTCCAAATTATATAATAAAGAGGGAAATGAATTGGCAGACCTAAACAAACAATGTAATATTAATCAAATGTCTTATTTCATAGTAATCACCAAAGAAAACATTCTGCTCTTTTCTGGATGCCTGTTGTTCGTTTTATGTTGCTGAAATAGTCCCAAAATATTTGAAAGTGGGAAATGCTCTATTGTGAACTCTGCATTTGATTGAGTTGAAATTGCAGTGCTTTCCAAAGTTATTTTTAATTCATGGGAATTACCTGAATTTAGCTCCATTAACTTTCATGCTGTCATTGGGTGGCAAGCTGCCCAACTTTTGAAACCTCAAAGATAAGGACCAGTGAGGGAGATGAAGGACTGGTGAACCCAGAACTAAAGGGTAAGTCTTGCAGCAGAGGACTAAACTCTTTTATGTTTTGCATTGCAAATGAATGGAACTGCAGTTCAATTAGCACATTTGGCAGAAACTCCAGTAAATAACGAGGGCAGGAAGAAGGCTCTGCTGAACACAAAAGCTGGGCTTCCTAAGGTGTTTCTCTGTTTGGCCATTAACTTCAGAAGGGTATGACATTATTCTAATGTCTTCCTGAATCATCCAAATGTAGCAAAGAAAAGAAAAGATTACACAGAGAGTGCTGATGACATTTTATAGTGCCAGGATGATGGAACGTTTGCTTAGTTAAGAAGTTTTACCTGTACTACCACTAGGAATCCATCACTAATGAATTCAGGCCCATATATCATAGCAGGAAAGCATGTGACATCTTTGAGTACAATCCAAAGCCTGACATTTTGCAAGCCGAAATATCATGCCTCAAATCTGAATCCAGCTTCTGTGTGGTGTAATTTTGTCTGAGAGGAGGAAAGGCATGTAGTCGATTGACTTAGAGTCAATAAGCCCTGAGTTTGAATCCTTCCTCTTATATTTAGCATCTGTGATCATGGACAAGTCAATTAAACTCTCTGAGCATCAGTTTCCACATCTGTAAAATGACAGTAATAATACTTGTAGTACCCACCTCAGGGCAAGATGAAGCACTTTATAAATTTTAAAGCTATATATAAAGGTCAGCTGTTAAGGTGGCACACAAGGCAGCAGGACATTTCCAGAGACCAGAAAAGGGGCTCTTTTATTGCACCAAGACAGTTTCCTTTCCCTTGAAAGTGTCCAAAAGTAACTGAAATAATCACTTTGAGAAGACAATTCATCTCATATATGTGAGCCCAACGATTCAGGGGGAAAGTAATTCAGATTGCATATGAGCAAGGACTCAGTAATAAGGTCTGCAATTCAGAGGCACAAAACAAGAAATTGGCTGCTCTAGAGGGGGATAAAAGGACAATTAGCAGAAAACCATGATGAGAAAATGAGCAGAAAAGGATCAAAAGCCAGTTTTCCAGGAGAACTGGTAGGCAAGAGAGTAGTGAAAGGATCCAAAAGGAAAACTGTGGTCTACAGTCAATCAAGAGTTCAAGGAAATAGATGTTTATGTAGGCTTGAACTCTCACAGCATTCACACCTAATTAGATTTGCTTCTTGTCCTTCAATCAATAAACAATTAAGTGCCTACTATGTGACAGACATTGTGATAAATTCTGGAGACACAAATATAAACAAGACAGTCCCAGTCCTTAAGAAGCCTATAATCTAATTGGAGAAGACAGCACACAAAAGGATACTGAAAAGATAGGGGGTGGGGAAGTGCCCCAGAGGCACAGAAGAGTCCAGTCCAAAAGGAGTGTAGCCTGGTGGGAAATGAAGAGATGGCCAGCACCCTCCTGCCCTCCAATCAGAGAGGCAGAAGGTACTAAGAGCACTGATGCATTGTGGGGACCAAGATTTATGAAAATGCAAAGGACAATGAGCTTCTTGATAATCAAGCTCCTGGACTCTGGTCCACTGGAGGGATGTTGTACAGAAAATGATATTATTGAATATACACACAAGACAAGCATGTATGTTTATGTACATAAATATACACATATGTACATGTAGACACAGAAGGGTACATGTTTGTATACAGATAGATATTTATCCAAGTAAAAAAAAAATCGATATTCACCTACCTAGAGCATGTCTATGATTTCATTGGAATCCAGAACTCCTAGAAAAGAAGCTTCTTTCAATGCATATAAGTACCAGTTCTGAAACATCTAGGCTTAAAGAGTTTTGTTTGGGCCCTGAGAGATTAAGTGATTCTCCTAGTGTCATAACAGTTACATGTGCCAGAGATTTGAATCCAGGACTCCAGTCTTCTGGATGCCAAGGAAGCTTTCTATTCACTGCCCTACCACTTTCTTTTTTTTAATTTTTTTTTTTTAGGCAATTGGGGTTAAGTGACTTGCCCAGGGTCACACAGCTAGAAAGTGTCAAGTGTTTGGTCTGAGGCCAGATTTGAACTCAGGTCCTCCTGACTTCAGGACTGGTGCTCTATCCACTGCACCACTTAGCTGCCCCATGCACTACCGCTTTCTACATACTCACACACACACACACACTCCATATATACATATACTTCCATCTATATAATATATATACATATGACTATTATCTCTGTGGAATGCCTATATTATATATAAACCTTAATATGTGTGTATATAAAATATACACAAGTGTATGTATACAAAATACACACAAATATGTGTATGTATTATGCACGAGTGTGTGTGTGTGTGTATGTGTGTGTGTGTGTGTGTGTGTGTGTGTATGTGCGTCTGAGATAAGATTCAGGATGACCTGGCTTAAAGTTCTGTCTCTGGGGGGAAAATATTTATGACTAGGCAACTCTGGGGAAGTAATTTAACCTCTTAGGGTTCTCAATAAAACTCTTTAAGACTACAAATTGCAGGATTGTTGCAGGTTCGGATCGATAGAAGAAATTTCTCAATGGGAGTTCAAAGTTCATCTGATCTTCACAACAACAGGATGCAGGTGCTGTTATTAGCTCCATTTTGCAGAAGAGGAAACAGACTCAAGGAGGTTTAAGTGACTTAAACAGGCAGGTTTGGAACCCTCATCTTCATGACTGCAAGTCCATCATTCTATCCATTTGCCAAGTTCTTTTAAGTCCTGACATAGGGCACCATTGCTGCCCTTCTTGTAACTCTGGTTGAGCTTCAACTATGGAAATCTCTTAACTAAGAAGATATATCCTGCATGGGAAAATGACTGTGTTTACACTGTAGCAGATAAGGAATTTTCAGTTGTAAGTATTGAAAGGGCACAAAACGGGGTCAAATGTGGGCTTTAGTATGTAGATTTTAGTATGTACATTTAATCTCTGTCGGCTTCAGTTTCCTCATCTGTAAAATTAGGGGAATAAACTAGATGCTAGCTAAGGCCCCTTCCTATTCTATATCCTATGATTTAATTTCCTATATCAATCAATTAACCAACAAGCAATCATTTAGGAATGGTTGCCAGGCACAGTGTTAAGTGCTAGGGGATACAAAGAATTTCTGTCCTCAGAGACCTTATATTATATTAGGTAAGAGAATATATGTATGGGGAAATCATTCTATAGTCCCTTCATTGTATATTCCTTGCCTTGGTTTCAATTCGTGCTTTGAGGTATATGTTATTCCTGGTAATAGTAAATTAGATAGTCTTGTTTAATAAGGCTTGTTGACGGACTAACTGATAGACCAAAAAAAAAAAATAATAGCATTTCCAGTAAATTTAATCAACACTTTGCCCAATGAACTACTAGGTCCAAATACATGTTCTATCTGTACTCATATCTGGAAGATCCTCATTTAGCCTAACTGTGATTACTTGTATTTAGGCAATGTGAAGTCCTTTCGTGATATTGACCCTAAGGTGAATTTTTAAATTAAACTTAGTTGCGTCTATTAGCTTCTTCTCTAGTTCTCATTCTCTCTTACTGGCCTCTGTTATAATTTTAGCAGATAGAATGTTCAAGCCTCCTTCAGAACATTGCCTCTTATCCTAAAACCCAACTATTCAGAAACTTGAAAACCAAGTGTGAAAAGACTAATATCTGGTAGATAGTTCTCCCTTCCCCCCAACTCCAGATGTGGAGTAGGCTCAAGCTCTGCCTTTTTCCCCTTGCCCCTACCATATTAGGAATTAGCATTCCCAAAAGGAGACAAAGCTATCCCCCAGGATCTGATTGACCCTTGCTTCCCTGTTGCAGTTTCTTGGTCGCCTAAGAGCACAAAGAATTCCATCAGATGGAGTCTAGACCTCTCAAACTTGATAGATTAGCTGAGACCGTATGAATTATTATATCTTGATGACCCGATGATCAAATGCATTTCTGTCGGGAGGCAAGGGAAGCCGTGTTTATCAAAGCTGAAGATAAGAGCCACTGTATCCTGGTGCCATATCCTTGCTGTGTTGGGGCAAAGTAGAACTCCTTTTTGTCAGCTGTTCAGTGACTTACAAGAGTGTCATTTGGTCCCAAAACTAAACCTGAACAGAGACCATGCTGGCATTAGAACCACCTCTTACACCAAGAAAAAGAACTTGCAAAGAAAAGTAAACCATGTACAGTCTTTTTTTTTAATTCTAAACTTAAGAAATAAAATTAGCATTTCCATAATATAGAATAGAAAAAAAAATTGATTGCACATGAACTTGCAAATCTGCTATGCACAACTTACTATTCCTTTTAAATATACAATAAAGTTATCAAGTAACTTTTTTTCTTTTTTTTTTCTTACTTTCACCCTCTAGATGATAAATTGAAAGTTAATTTTTTTGTTGGGGGGAGTGTTGTTTGTTTGTATGTTTTCCTCTGATCCATTCAAAGTTTGGTTAAGAGGTAAGCCACAATCATCTTAGAATATGGCAAAGCATTTCTGGCCATTTTTCCTTATCTTCTTCTTCATATTTTAGCTTTAGGGGCTTTAAAATATAGGCTTAATTGGGTCCATAAGTTTCACCTTAGTCTTTAATAAAAATACAAAATTATATTTAAAGGAAAAAAGACTTTCTTAGGACACAAGGCTACGTTTTAGCTAGAGTTCAGGTTAATTGTACTTCTCCTTTACTTCTCAACCCCAGCAAATGCAGTGGCATTTATCTATCAGTAGACATAAACTGATTTTATTATTTTTCAAATTATTTTTTGTGAAGACAATTTTAGTATTATATCCAGCATTAAATATTATCTTATTTTTTAAAAAAATGACAATGCACTGAAAAGTGGCTTTTGAAATTGTATATATGAATATTATGTTAGCTCTATCTACCAATGGCCCAAAAATGTTGGGAGCAAACTGAATCTTACATGCATAAAGTAACAGCATATTATTGTGGGTTGAATATTGTAGTTGAAGCCTTTGATGAAAGACGACTTAAAAATCTTGGTCCTGATAATTATTCTGTGACCATGGGCAAGTCACTTAATTATTCTGAAGCTCAGTTTCCTCATCTTTAAAATGGGGATGAAAAATCATTGCATTACCCACCTCTCCATGATGGTTGTTGTGAAATTCAAAAGATAATAGTAAAAATCATACCAGCAATGACAATAGCTAACATTTATATACCACCTACTATGTGCCAGGACCTGTGCTAAATTCTTTACAAATATTATCTTATTGGCTCCTCACAACAGCCCTGGGAGACTGGTGCTATCTTTATCTCCATTCTATAGTTGAGGAAATTGAAGTAGACAGAAGTTAAGTGACTTGCCCAAGGTCACACAGTTAGTAAGTGTCTGAGGTAACATTTGAACTCAGTTCTTGACTGACCTGTGGTAGAACATTCTGAGCTCACATTGGTCTGATAAGCCACAGTCGGACACACTGTAACTTGACTCTAGCATAGTGATGCCATTCTGGACCTCTCTGAGAACAAAGGACAACAATTAACCAACTAAGCAACCTTCCTGACCTCAGACGTGGGTTATATTTACTGCACCACTTAGCTACCTTAATGTACATAAAGCACTTTATGACTTTAAAGTGCCGTATAACTATCAATTATTTTTGCTAGAACCACTGATAGGAAACTTCAAAAAAAAAAGATTTGGTCCTACAAGTCCTGTTCTCCCATAGTTGGGAGGAGGCTGCTGGTAAAAATGTTCAATTTGCAGTTAATTATAAATCCCTCTGTGTGCACAGCTCATGTTTCCTTCCAGCTGTAACATGTTGTGATGATCTTAATTAGCATTCAGTGATCCATAGGAATCAAATGTCAATCTTGGTCCCAGGGACAGACTGTTAAAGCTAGGGCTTTTAAGACTGGGATCTTGAGGACAGCCATATAGTACAGTGGAGAGTGTACCTGCCCTGGAGCCAGGGGACCTGCATTTAAATCCTGCCTTTTGATCCTTAGTACCTGGGGGACTCTGGTCAAATCATTTAACCTGCTTAAGTCTCAGCTTTCTCAACTGAAAAATGAGGGACTTAAACTGAATGGCCTCTGCACTCAGATGGAGGTCTGTGATTCTGCAGACACCTGAGCTCTAGGACGCATCAGCTGGTATGGTTATCCCCCTTTCTTTGATACCAGATGAGAATGGGAAGGAAGGATGGATAAGCTATGGGGTATTGAACCAAATAACCCATAGTTATTGGAAGATAAAGCCTTATTTTCTGAAGCTGTTGGGAATAAATTTGATAATGTCCTATTGATACCATTTATGAAAACTCACCAACCTCCTCAGAGAATGGATAGGTGTGATACCAGTTTACATGGATTTAAGCCCCAGCTATTGAACCCTGGTCCTAGGATATCAGATAATATGAATAGATAACAGTGAGAGAAAGTTAAACATGATGACTAAAGTGCCAGGCTTGGAGTCAGGAACATCTGGATTCAACTTCCTGCTTCTAATGCTTACTAGCTAAGATCAGTTAGTATAAATCACTTTTTTCTGAGCCTCAGTTATACCATCTACAAAGTGAAGATTCGTTTATTTAACCAGCAAGCATTTTTAAGTACCTCCTTTGTGTTGGGCATTGTGCAAGTCATTGAAGATACAAAGACAGAGATAAAACAGTCTCTGACCTCAACAAGCTTACATTCTATTTTGGGGACACTAGCAGGAACATTTTAATACAAAATATACACAAAGAAATTTGTGGTGGAAGGTTACAAGCAACTGAGGGAATTATAATGGGAATACTACATTCCATCTAGTCATCTACTATGGGTATATTGCCATTTGCCCTGCTGCAGAAAGTCCACTGTACCCCACAACCCCCAGCAGCACTCTTTGGAGTAGACTTGTGGAGAATAGGCAGTTAGGTGGTGCAGTGGATGGAGCGTTGGGTCTGGAATCTGAAGAAGTTGAGTTCAATTCTTACCTCAGACACTTACTAGCTGTGTGACTCTGGACAAGTCACTTAGCCCTGTTTGCCTCAATTTCCTCATCTGTAAAATGAGCTGGAGAAGGAAATGGCAAACCACTCTAATATCTTTGAAAAGAAAACCACAAATATGGTCAAGAAGAATCAAATAAGACTGAAACAAATGAACAAACCTCCCTGGAGATATGAATGCATTCAGCTTTGGAACCCTGCCCTGGGTATAAACTGTCTTAGTCGCTGAGTGAGTACAAACTCACTTAACCTACTATGTGTACAATAACTTAAAACCAGACTATGCTTCACATCCCATCCAACTATTCCCTCTGGCACCTCACTATCTGCCCCAGTAGGACATAAACCAACCCCAAACTTTATGCTCTAAGAACAGTAATCTAATCAATACTGACGATACCCCTGGAAATAGTGTGAAAAGCTACCATTCTGCGGCTCCACTCACTCTCATGTCTCCTAAGATCAAAACTCCCTTCTTTAACCAACATGAAGATATCTAGTTTCCCCTATTAAAATGTAAGATCTTTGAGAATATTCCTAGAACATAAATTGCAGCTCTACATGAGTAGTTTCCCTTATTAGAATGAATGTTTGTGAGGATGGGGACTGTCTTACTTTTATATATTTATCCTCAAGGCCTAGCATGGTTCCTGGAAAACAGTAAGTGATTAATAAATGTGTTTTTTTCCTTTTATTCAATAATAAAACTTGTAATTCCTACTTCACAGAGTGTGAGGCTCAAATGAGATACTAGCATATGTAAAGGGCTTTGCAAAAGGCTACATAAATGTCAGTTATTATTTATATAACACTCTGAATTTATGAAACACTTTACATATATTAACTGATTTGATCACAACTTAATTTATTACTGAAAAGTTTTACAAGATTATAAGCGTAGCTAATGATACCTAATGGGAAAGACAAAGCATCTGTGCATAGATTTTCAATATTACATCATATAAAATGGGGTCCAAGCCAATTGCAGTAAATCTCCTAAGACCCCAAGTTCAGTAATGATATTTTGAACACACATAACTGATATAGCTTATGTTAACTTTCAGCTGTAGGCCACTTTTTGATTCCTCAGTTCTTTTGTTAATGCCCACTCAACTGCTCCAAAAAAGATTCGTGTTTCAAGCTTTTCATTTTTAGAAAGGAGAAAAAAACTCAGAAAAACACTGAATTGCTCTCTGGTCCCCAAAATAAACTTATAGCTACAATATGTTTCCACTGATAATGCTAATAGGGTACATAGGAATTCATAACTTAAACCAAAGTCTACATTATAAGAATTTCAATAGCTAAAACTAGCTTTAGAAGATTCTCGGTTTTGTCCTCTTATAGTTTAAGCCATTGTCCAAACCTGCCTCTAAAAATATATCTTGTCCTCTCTGTTCATTTTAAGGAAATTGAGGCCTTGGAAGGTTCAGTGAATAGTCCAGGGTCACATAGCTAGTGAATGAGAGATGGTGAGCAAATTTCTAGGTTTCTCTTCATTTGACTATAGACTAATAACATGGTTACTTATCAATTCAGGTGGAGTATTTGTGATACTTCCAGGTACTGCAGATATTCAAATTTGTGATGATTTCAAATCAAGTAAGCAGGCTTCATCAATTGTACTAAAAGCAAAGAGATTATACTGGTTATACTGATCTTAGGAGACATGAGAGTGAGTGGAGCCACAGGGTGGTAGCTTTTTATAGTATTTCCAGAGCTGTTGCCAGTATTGATTTGATTACTATTCTCATGGCAAAAGGTGGAAAAGCAGTTTGGGGTTGGTTTATGTAATTCTGGGGCAGATAGTGAGGTGCCAGAGGGAATAATTGGTTAGGATATGAAGTATCATCTGGTTCTAAGCTATTGTAGATATGGTAGGTTAAGTGAGTTTGTGCTACTACGTGGTAGGCAATGTACTAGGTGCTAGGGATACAAAAAATGTAAAGCAGAGCCAAAAGGAACTATAAATACACACAAACATTTGCATACATACACATACACACAATTTTGCCCCTGAATATCTTCCCAGAGGCTTATCACACTAACAATACATACATAATATAAATGAAGAGAAAAATCTCGTCACCAAGACAACCACAACAATATTTCTTCACTATGTGCTGTAATCTTACCCAGTCCATCTTTTTTCTCGATTCTATTAACAAAATGCTCATAACAATAGGGCTTAAAATTAAAGACAAACCAGATTTTATTAGTTAAGGGATTTGGATCATCCTGATAATTTTCTTCATCATGTGTAAGAAATTTTAGTATATTTATTTTGCTCATTAATCTTGAAAATAGAATTTACTCCATATGTATACACATGAACATGCACATATACACATCTACAATTGAATATATGAAGCAGGTTTTCCCCGTGCTTCAATTATTCCATGTACAAAATGAGGGGGAGACTATATTTTCAGCCAACTCTCAACTTTGTTGTTTTGCATTAAATAGCACCACCTAAAGACAATTCCTTTGAACAGTACACATATAAAACAATAGCTGATCCTGGTGGAGAGATCAAACCTATATACAGCCTAGCATTTCCTGGCCTTTTGGATATCTAAGATAGGAAAATGAATGGGGCAACAAAAGTCACAGAAAAAAGCAGAAATTACCTCACATGGAGATTACACTTAGAAATATCAAATGACTTTTCCCTGATTATACAACTACAAAATGTCAGAGCTGGGATCCAAACACATCACTTGTTTGGAGGGGCATTCATTACATCTCCATGTCAGCATATCTCACAGACCTAATCATAATATTCTCTAGAAAGTGGGACCTTTAAATATAACATTAGGTGACTTAAAGTTATATGTATTTTTAGTTTAAAAAGAATTTAGGAGAACAAGAGGAGCAAACTAAGGAAGACATGGAACCAGTTGGCTTGTAGGGCACACCAGACCTCACTTTCATTATTGAACATGGAGAGTTGCTCCAGGAAGGCTACCCCCAAGAAGACAAAATGTTTGGTTTCCACAAACCAAGATATACAGAAGTATGGAGGGTTTCTGTGTTTGCAGAGCCGAGGCCTCCAGTTCTCACTTCACTGACAGTAAACACTATGTTAAGGATTTCCAGAATTGCTTTGGGTTGCATGAGATTTGTTCAGGAGACATCTGTAATGCTTGTGTGCTTGTGGTGAAAAGATGGGAAAAAAAAATACTAGCAGGATCAAAACAAAAAGACAAAAACTGGAATCATGTGGTAGATGCAAGGACTGGACCCAGTCTAAAGACCTCATTAAAGCCAAAGGAAAAAAAAAAACCAAAACTCTTTCTGGAAGTAGAATAAAGAGCAACTAGATTAACAAATTGCAAAAGGAATTCAAATGCCACAATTCTGATGCTCATAGCACTACCTCAAGTACCTCTTCAGTTCAATCCCCTTATTACAGTAATCAATCTGATGATGGCTCAGATATAGAGACTGGCTCTGGGTCTGGCAGAACACCAGTCTTTTCCTTTTTAGATCTCATATACTGGAAAAGACAAAAAGTATGCCGTAGGATTATCTACAAAGGGCATTTTGGAGAAGTTCTAATAGACACATCTATTCAAGCCCTACTGTGGAAACAAGAAAGCAGCTACAGAAAAACCAGAGGAGCAGGGACCAGAATCTCTGCCTTTCTCCAATCAGGAGGAATGGGGTGATTCTGACATTTCTCAAGACTGAGAATTAGTATAGGAAAGGCCACAAAATGACCCTCTATATTTCTTTCACTTGGACACTTGCTATCCTTCCAAAAGTCAATTTCTAGAATAGTTTTAAGTGAGTTTTGTTTTCATTTTTTTCTCCACTTCAACAAACTCTGAAGTCAATGTCTATCTTACTGAAAAGATTGTATATAATATTTAAGATGCTACATATTTGATAGGAAAGCTGAATGCTGCTGTAAAATGTTCTTTGAGTTATATTTTCATTTTTAATCCCTTCTTAATGAATGGACATTGAGGGGGTGTAGAGGACAGGAATGGGAATTTTATATAGTAAACAATATGTAGTTTAGTGTTTATTGAAAAACAGTGATTAGGCATTTTTAAGTGAGAGATAACATTTGTTTTTCTTTGTGAAAGCGAGTTTGACAGATCAGTAAAAAGGATTTAAGTACCAGAGAGGCATCTGAAAACAATTTTGAAATGTGAAGTCTTGCAAAAGTTATGAGGATTCAAACGTACTACTGAGTGAGTAAGCAGGATAGAGTGTACAATTCTGTGCAGATAACATGGAGGAGTTAGCATTCTTTAAATCTAAGACAAAGAGAGATCTTTTTTATGAGTATTGCTTCCTCCCTGTTTTAGTAGTCTAAGAAAATAGTGTTTTATATGGAATTGTTAAAAATAAAGCCCTGGGTCCTCCTAGAAATGTAACAAGTCTGGGAAGAATGACTAGGCTTTTATGCTTCCTTTATCTTACTATGGAGGTACCACTGCATGGGCAGAGAATATGCTTTATATACTGATTATTAAAAATAGTGATCCACATTAATGAAACAATTGTGCATATCTGCAGGATTGTACAAAACACAATGGTTAATACTTCTGTGTATGTTTCCTAAGGAATTTCACATCTGTAAATAATTGACATTTTTATTTTATATTATATATAACTCTTGTCTATAGGTTGCTTAGGGACTGCATCAAAGACCTACATGATTCAGTTTTAACTCTGGATTATTTCAGTTGACGTTTGTGAAGGTTTCCCTGCATAGGTAGGTATTTACTTTGTATTAACCTCTTCGAATATACTTCGGTGCACTGCTACAAGTTTGTCTCTTTTTTGTATATTTAATTTTTTTATATAATTTTGTATAATTTATATATATATTTATAATTTATATAATTTTGTATAATTAATTTTATTTTTTGTATATTTAATGTTAACTTCTATCAGGAAGGGGACGGTGTTTTTTGTTTCTAATTCAAGCTTTCCAAACATTGAGATGTTAAAGATAAAATAAATGCTGCACGTGATATTCTTCAGTTCTAAAATGGTTTCAAGAAAAATATTTCCTTTTTGAATCTACTTCATGTTCATCACACTGACAAAAACATCTTTATGAGATTGTTCCAAATTTTAAGGGTAAATTCACAATGTTCTGCCAACTCAGTGTAGAAAGTGAAGATAAGAAAAGAGGTGTTTTATTTATCTTGTACCATGATGTGGTACTTATTTTTAAGACAAGATTTTATAAGTTTGATAGTATAAATGACATAAGAATGAGAACTGAGTCATTTTTATAGCCCCCCTATAGTTTTTTTAGACTGTCACCAGTAGTCAATATACTCCTTCTTTTGGAGAAAAATATACACACTTCATACTCTCTACGTACATTACTGTATAATAAAATGGATAAATTATCTGTGTGGAGCTACAATATTTGAAGTGCATTCATGAGTTCTAGCCATTGTCATTGTCTTCCTGAGTTATTTTGAAAATTTCTGTACGTTTTAAATGCCTGCAGTATGGTAGAATATACTATAATAAAGATCATCTCCACTTTTGCATTTATTTATTTATTTATTGCTGAACCTCAACCACGTTCATCTTTACCCTCCTCTATCTTTTCCTTTGCCTGTATGATGTAATGCATGTAGTCATGCACTTTGTATTGATATATTAGAAACCTTCCAATCTGTTTTGTACTTTTTATACTGTTCATATACTTATAATCAAAACTTTTCTTATATTGCATAAATTTCATTTTATTTAGAAAAAATAGGAAAAACATTTGAAAGCCCTGCTCAAGAAAATCTTAGTTTCAAAATTAATATGATAATCATCCATTTTCAGTTTCCTGAGAAGCTTTGTGAGCAAAGACCCAAAGACATTCTGCATAGTTTGGGAAATGTAAGATATTCCTGAGATTTTGTGGAGCTAGTTATTGGGACCCTAGTACTTGCCTTTTCTCTTCTCAAACTTGGACCCCCTAACCCTCCCTACCTAGATTTAAAAGAACATATTCATTCTTTAAGGGATTAAATCCCATCATAAATGCCAAAAACATTTGCCAAGTTCAGGCCATATAAGACTCCCTAAATTATTTAAGTGCACATAAATTACCTGAGAACATTACCAGTTTTACATGTGTTAGATAAATTCAATCTTAAAACTCTGTAAGTGAAGACAAGGAGGAAAGGAAATTTTTGCTCATTTTATCTTAAGATTTTAAAGGTGTTACTGATGCTTTTATTTTTATAACAGTCATTTTCTGGTATAATTCTCTCCCCCTACCAAATACACACACACACACACACAAACACACACACACACACACACACACACACACACACACACACACACTACCACCACCACCATGCACAAATAGCAGGTAACAAAGGGAGAACATAGAGTTAAGCAAAACCAACCATCCCAGCAATCACTTCTGCCAGCACATGTTGTAAGATCCTGGAACCATAGTCCCTCTTTTCACCAACAAAAGGAGGGAAATGCAGTTTCTCATCTCTTCTCTGGGGTCAAGATAGGCCACTGCCATTTCCCAGAGTATGCTTTGTTTTATTGTTCTTGTCATTTACATTGTCATAGTCATTGTGTAGATTGTTTTCCTGGCTCTCCTTTCCTCCACTCTGAAGCCAAACCTTTATTCTTGATACCCAAATTAATAGCATAGCCACTATGGACATAATTACACAAAGACCAAAGAGTGACTTTCACCAAAAGGTCACACAGCAGCCTATAGGTTAATAGGAGCAGGATTATAAACAGCAAGATACTTTTCTACTGGTCCACCTCTCCAGGTAAATCAGTTTGCTTCCCTAGACAAAACCTTGGTCTTTTTCTTCTTTTCTCCCATTGCTTTTGCTTCTTGCCTTTCTTTAGTCCCTTCTATCATTATCTTTATTTTTTCCCTCTCTTCCCCCTGTCTAGACTCCAGCAACTCAAGGCCTTGACTGACTTTTCAGGAACATCTCTCATTTTCTGCCACTTTATTACTCTGAGAGAAAAATCAGCCATTAGCATTCTTTCTGCACAAACTTCAGCCCTAATGTATTCCTTCTGCTTGCATCCTATCCAGAGAAGCTGTATTGGGAGACAGTAATGTGGCTAAGTAATAACTGGTACCTCCACATGGTGAAAGAGATGTTTTCTTATCCTAATTTGTTTAATGAAATGCAGTCAAATCACAGCAGGAATTTCTCTATAATTGCTGGTCACAATGAAATAGTTTTCACCAGGGAATGGTCCTCGAACTTTTCATTCATATTTAAATCCAATTGTTCCAAAATGAAAATAAAGCATCCATCAAAACGTGTGTAGTGTACATAATTTCCCCTTGCATCTAAACTATAAACTATCACAAAACATCAACTTGTACAAGACCTTTATACCACATTTGTCAAGTTGATCATAAGCAAAGATAGATTACAGCCATGCCATGGCATTTTTCATTATAACATCATCACAGAGTAAATTATTCATGGTAGCTTTGTTTTGTTTTGGGTTGGGTTTTTTTTTTGGACAAGATTTATGATTTTACTGACATAAAAAACTCCCTCTACCAATGAAGATGGGCACCTGTTTTACAACTTATAGTCTTAAACAGTTGCCTGGGACACCAAGTGAATAGGTGACTTGCAAAGGGTCAAGTCACATATATAGCCAGTATGTGTTAAAAGTGGGAATAGAGCCCAAGTATTCCTGATTCCAAGGTTAGTCCTGTATCTAATATATCGTGCTGTCTCTAAGCCCTTCTTAACCTACCCCAACCAACCTTTCTGGTCTTCTTATACCTTATCCTTCAACTTCCAACACCCCTACTCTTTGATCCAATGACACTGGCCTCCTGACTTTTCCAAAAGTAAGACACTCTATCTTCCAACCCAGTACATTTTCACAGGTATGGAATGGTATGAAGATGTTATTGAGAAAAATGCCATGCCTTGTTTGTATCTGTCTTTGCTTATGATCAGCTTGACAAATATGGTGTAAAGGCTCTGAACAAGTTTGTGAAAGTTTATGGTTTAGATGCACATGGCTCCCTTGGCTTCCTTAACTTTCAAGTTAAAATCTCACCTTCTATAGAAAGCCTTTCCTAATCCCTCATAATTCTAGTGCTTTCCTTCTGTCAGTTTTTTCTTATTTGTTTTGTATGTAGCTTGCTTGTACGTTGCTATTTCCCCTTTTAGATAGTAAGCTCCTTAAGAACAGGGATCTTTTTTCCTCTCTTTATATCCCTAGCATTTAATATAATGTCTGGCACATTGTAGGTGCTTAAAAATGTTTATTGGGGCAGCTAAGTGGTGCAGTGGATAGAGCTCCAGCCTTGGAGTCAGGAGGACCTGAGTTCAAATCCGGCCTCAGACACTTGACACTTCCTAGCTGTGTGACCCTGGGCAAGTCACTTAATCCTGATTGTCTCACCAAAAGGCAAAAAAAAAAGTTTATTGGTTGAAGTTACATTCCTATATTCCTACTTTATCAAATTACAGTTACAATGAATATTAGTTATCTCTCCAAGTTTTATGTCATACACAGTTTTGTTTAACCAATGTTCTCATCCAAATAACTAATAAAAAAACAAACACATTGATTGACATAATAAGAGTAAGGAGTGCTCCATCTTATTTTCCTGAGGTTCACATCAATGTATTAGCAGCACTTTGGTTATTAATATCTAGTTACAAATGCATGTAGCTGTATTATCATTGATTCTATTCTACATTCTTCATGTTGTCTACAAAGACAAGAAATACTCTCAAATCATTGGCTAAAATCAAATATGTGATGCCTACAATATTTCCTTGATTTGCCAGTCTCAGAAACTTTTGAAAGGGAGAGAGAGATAGACAGAGACACAGAGACAGAGGGGAAAAAAAAGTAATCTGGAATGATTTGGGCTTACAGAATGCATATTCTGGCTCCCAAGGATCACTCTTCTCTTTCAAAGTACTCCTAAGCTCTCTAATTAATAATGTGTTATAGAATTTTGCATTGGATTAACATCATGCTCACTAGTTAGGGTTTTTGTGATCCATCTTCATCTTTTTTTAAAAAATTGGGATATATTTTGACCATATCCAATCCAGCAACAATTTTTCTGTTCTACAAATTTCCACAGAGATTAACAGCATTAAATTCAAAATTATCTGCAACATTTTTAATTCTATAGAATTCTATATGTTTGGGCCAAAAAACTTGATCTCTCATAGGAGCAATTATAATTTTAAGCATACAATTCCTAATCTATACATGTACTGTAGCATCTCTTCTGATGCCCAGTACCATATCACCACCTACGTATTAGACATTTCATATGATGTCACGTAAGCATTTCAAGCACAACATAGACAAGAGAGTTCATTATCTTCCCCCCTGCATGCACCCTTCTTCCTTCCTAACACTCCTATTTCTTTTCAAAGTACCACCATTCTTTGAGTTAACTAGATTCAAAACCTCAGTTATTTCCAACTACACTCCACATCAATCCCCCTAACCAGTCAGTTGCTAAACTTTGTCAATTCCACTTATACAACATCTTTCACAAGTATCCCCTTTCTCTCTACTTACACAGCCACCTGTCTAGCTTTAGCATCAAGACCTCTTACCTGGACTTTTGCAATAATCTCCTATTTATTCTCAATACCTCATCATTCCCTTCTCCAATTCAGCCTCCACACAGTTGCCAAGGTGATTTTCCTGAAGCACAGTTTTGACCATTTCATATGCCTCCTCCTTAAGCTCCAGTAATCCCACTCTGAATCACCTAGTTAGCATATTTGGCACATGTTTTACTATAGTTTATCTTTTATAAAGTTTAACTGAACCCCTCAAATGTTACAGGTTCCTTAAAACTTTTTACCCACTGAATAGCATAACAATAAAGCTTTGCCAACTTGACTAAAGATTGCTTGAGTCTGGGAATTCATTCCCAGATGACCCGTCCTGTACTTTGGTCCTTGAGGGAACTCTGAACCTCTCAGACCACAACAGTACAGTGGATAGAGCATTGGGCCTTGGGAAGATCTGTGTCCGAATATAGCATCAGACACTTACTAGTTGTGTGACACTGGCCTTAACCATTTGATTAACATTTAACTTATTTTTGCTTCAGTATCCTCATTTTTAAAATGGGGATAATAATAGCACCTACCTCCCAAGGTTATTGTGAAGATCACATAAGATAATAGTTATAAAGGATTTATCATTGTACCAGGCATATGGTAAACACTACATATATATATGTATGTGTGTATGTATATGTATATATGGATGTGTATATGTATATATGTGTGTATATATGCATATATGTGTGTATATATTTATGCATATATAGTGTTTACATATATGTTTAGTATATGTATGTATGTATATAGTGTTTATATATATATTTAGTATATATATGTATCTAAATGTTAGCTATTATTATTAACAATGCTAACTTTTTACAACTAATCAACCAATCAATACATAGATATTTATTAAGCATCAGGTACTGTGTTAGCTGCTGGGGATACAAAGATGAAATGAAACACCACATGCCCTCAGAGAGCTTACATTCTATTGGCAGAGACAACAAATATAAGTATATACAAAATAAATACAAGGCAAATTGCTAGGGGAGTCACTATCAGCTAGGCTAGAAATGACAAGAGGCAGAAAGGAGGAGAGGGTGTATCACAGGCACAAGCAAAGCCTTTGCACAGGATCCAAAAGAGTAGCTAAAGGGTTGTGTATCAGCAATGGCAAGGTAAGTTTGGCTGTGTATGAAGGAGGGTCAGTGGACAATAACACTTAAAAGGAAGATTGGAGCCAGTCTATTAAATGTCAGACAGAGAAGTTCATATTTGACCACAGAGATAATAGGAAGCCACTGCAGTTTATTTAGTAGCAAAGTGACATGAGCAGACTTGTTCTTTGGAGGATCATTTGCAATTGTGTGAAGAATGTATTGGAGAGGGGGAAGATTTGAAGCAGGGTGACAAATTAGGAGCTATTGCAATAGTCTAGATTAAGAGATCAGGAATTTATACAAGGTTCTAAAGCACCCACCTACTTTAATTCTTCCTTCCTTATTTGATCACTAAAAGTGTCTTCCCATATGTCAGCACTATTTCTATCTTGATATTAATTACACTGATAAAACTGCACTTGGCTCATACACTAGGAATATACTCTGGATCTCTGATACCTAGAATCAGAGGGTCTTTGAGAACTTTGCAAGCAATTCATTAATTTCTCACTTTTCCAATGTTGATTTTCCCAAGCAGGTGAAATTGTTCTACCTTTCCCTAATCCCTTTCTTGTTATGCAAAATATATTTGTGAGTCGCTAATTATTTTTGCTAAGAGCTTTGTATTCTAGGTTAATAATTCAAATTGTGATCCTATGGTCATGGGAATGCCTTTGCATGTGGATGCATGCTAGGTTGTTTCTCTTTCGCTGTCTGTTGATTTTTCTCCCTTTCCCCAAAGCCTTTATATTCCGGTATTTTGTTTTTTACGTGATGTTTTCTACTATGTCCTTTACCCCTCAGTATATCAATTATGTATGACTGGTGCATTGTTTCAACACATCCCAATTTCACATGAAATGTGGACTCATGCTTTAGCAAAGGTGTCTGCTCAACTGAACAATGTTTTCTCTTCCCAAGCTATACTTTCGTTCTCTTTAAACTTCGCTAATCTTTGGTCCAGGTGGCATTTTTATGCATCTCACATTACCTCTGGTTTGGGGAAATGGCATTGTAAATTATATAAATCTGTTTATCAATACTGGATAATCTGCTTTGCCTTTCAAAAGTATTGAGATTCAAAAATATTGTTGAAACAGTGGGTTGCCTTCACAGTTCCAAATGACTTACTTATTTTGAAAATGGAATTACTTAGCCTGAAGAAAGGAAGGCTTAAGGGAAAGTGGGACATTCAAGGATACAATCATTGTATGTTACTCATGTGCTAGATATTGGTTGCATGATCTACATTATAATGGAGAAAGATCACTAGATTTGGAGTCAGAGGGCTTAGGTTAAACCTAGCTTTGCTGTTAAATTAGATAAATGTGCATAAAATGCTTTGAAAACCTTAGAGGGCTATACAAATAGGAGTTTGTAGTTATTGCTGTCATTGTTCTGTGATGGTCTTTGTGACCTTGTGAAGTCACTTCATCAGGCTAAGCCTCAGTTTCCTCATTTGTAAAATAAAAGGGTTGGACTTGATCAGCAATTCTCAAACTTTTTGGTCTCAGGACCTCTATTTTTATTATACTATACCATACTGTACTATATTATACTATACTATACTATATACTATACTATACTATACTTATAAAAAAAAGTGTTAAGGTCTACCTAAAAACTTTAGTTTATGTGGGTTATTTATCATATTAAAAGTTATCTCTTGATATTTACCATACACAAGATTAAAATATCTTAGTATTACCATAAAAATAGTTTTGACCCCATGCACCTCCAAAAGTATCATCGATACTTCCTGGGGACCCTGGAACACATTTTGTGAATTGCATGACTATATGATACACAAATTCCCTTCAAGATTTGAATCTTATTATGCTATGATCTATGATATAATTTATCCTTTTTGGAATTCAATTAGTCAATAGTCATTTGTTAAGCACCTATGTGTCAGGGAGTCTATTTAGTTATTTAGGGAATTATTTTAGGCTGTCCAGAACAATTTCACATGTGCATATTTGAATTTCTGTGATGTCAAAGAGATGAAATAGTCTGTGGGGCTTCATAATGAAGAGTGAGGATCCATAGGTACAACTTATAGGGGACACCACATTTTAGCTCAATAAAAGGGAGAACTTGCTAACAGTTTGAGCTATCCAATAATAACATCATGGAGTGCCTTGTTAATTGTTGAACCTCCATCAATCAGCAAGCCTTTATCAAGCACCTACCATGTGCCTAGCACTGTGCTAGGTGCTGGCCATACAAATTAGAAGAGATGACATAATCCCTGTTTTCAAGGAATCTGTAATTTCTCCCATTCCAAGAAATAGCTAGAGGATTGGCTACTTCCTGGGAATTTTATAGAGGAGATTCATGAACAGAGCAGGAGGTTTAACTAAGTGGCTTTTAATTTCTAGGGTTCCTCCAAACTGTAAAATTTAGTGATTTAAAATTTCACTCAGGGAAAAATCCAGGAGAATTATAGCATTTTAACGACCTCATTTTAAAGATGAGGAAACCAAGGCACAGAAATGTTAAGTAACTTACCCAGGACCACAGATAGGCAGTATTTAAGGTGAGATTTGAACCCAAGTCTGTTTGACTCCAGGTCCAATTTACTATTCACTTTGATACCATGCTGCCTTCAGACAGAAAGATGTCAGGGATTTTGATTATACTTTTGACATTTCCTAAAAAAGCCTGCCTGCAGGTTTTACCCCAATCACTTTGCTACTTGCATGCTAAACTTCATTTTATTAATTTAAAAAGTTGTATTATTTTATATAGGTGACCACTTATTGGAAATTAAAACACTTTGTATATCAATAGCTTTGAGATAACCTCCAAATTACAAATTGATATGGGGTCCTATTCAGTATTTTCTTCTTTACTTTAAATAATGTCAAGAATCTGTGCTGGCAATGTACTTTTTTATTTATATGCCATGAATATTTTATCTTGTTCTATCACAATTGATTCCATTGAGAGACTAAGCTAAGAACTTGGAACAGCAACTCTCAAAGATGACCATTTGTGTCAATATACTTGTTCATTATCATTGTCATCATCCTCACAATGAAAAATAATGACGTCATGGTATAGAAAAGGTTTAAAAATAATTATGAATGGAACAGAGGCTTAATTCTGCATGTTTAGGTCAATAGTAAAAGTGGAAAAAAAATCAGAATATTTGATATATTTTATAGCTCTTTCTAAAGATATATGAATTTATTAGTATAAGTTAGAGACATTTGTGAATAATTATAATGTTCATGACCTTTGCTGGCTCAGAAGGTTGGTATTGTAATTCTTCAATGTGGAAAAGAAGGCAAATAATTCCTATTTATGTTCTTCTGTAGCCATATACACTATTTCTTAGCTTTTGTCTGTATAAAGCATTCTATGGTTTCTCATTTTTTTCTCCCAGAGAAGCACAAGGTGCTATCATTATCATTTAGATAATGCTTCCAAAGATATGGCCCTTATAAATGGTATATGTGTGGCAGAGCACTCACTGTATTCAGTATTGTTGTCAAAAATGGATAATATTATTAATTTATTCAAATAATATTTCTCATCCTCTCAAAAAACACTTTCCTTCCTACTAAACACTGAGCAGTGTATATTTTCATGTTTTGCATTTGGAGAATAAAACTAACTTCTCCTGGTCAACCCCTTACCATGGCAAGACTAGTAAGTGGGCAAATGATTTTCC
The DNA here is from genome assembly GCF_900497805.2 of Vombatus ursinus. Lineage (NCBI taxonomy): Eukaryota > Metazoa > Chordata > Mammalia > Diprotodontia > Vombatidae > Vombatus > Vombatus ursinus. The sequence continues at coordinate 5,890,076 of NW_020954565.1, read as the reverse complement.
ATTCTGGCCAACAGTCTTCAAAAAGGTTTAGGCTTACAGTCTTAATTTGACCCATGAGACAGCATCAGTCCCACCAATCTTTGCTCCTCCATTAGCTCAGATAATAGAGCAGGGTAATACTACATTCAAAACAAATTAATAACATCATACAAAATTGGCTAGAGAATTCTTTTTTTTTTAAACAAGGAGGCAAACCTACTGAACCACATTTGTCTCTGTTTGATGCTTCATTAAGTTAAATGTCCTATATAATTTTTTTGCATAGAAATGTTATTTGTTACTTAACAAATATTGATTAAATTCTACCAATTTCAGCATACATATTGTGAAAGGTAATCATGTGATAGGATGGGACAATGGAGAGAGGGCCATGCCTGGAGCCAAGATAGCCAGCATTCAAGACCTGTCTCTAACGCAGACTAGTAATTTGACCTTGAACAAAAAGGCATTTAACCTCTAGGCATCTCTCTAAGATTATAAATTAGAAATGAGTTGGGGATGAACCTTGGTGGAGATAGTTTCCACGCAGGGAGCTCCACACACAGACAAATTGCAGGTCCAAAACTGTCTCCAGCAGGGAGGAAATCTGTAAAGTACTGGGTTCCAGGAGTACAAGAAAAAAATGGAATTGTTTCTACTTCTTGTAAACTTGCTATTTGATTCTTAATATATATTACTAGTAAAAAACAACCGCAACGATACTAGACAGATTTTACAAATATTGAACTTAAATCTTACTACTGGTATCAGAAATTCTCTTCCATATTCTGAGAAAGTCAGTAACAGAAGCAGCTTACATACAAACATATGTATTTATGTATACATACACACACATATATATGTATATATATATACACAGGTGCACGTATACATATATGTGTATAATTTTAAGGCTTACAAAATTATCTTCAGGGATCCATAGACCCAGAGAGCATTCTCTAGGCCCAGCTCTGTTACTAAGTCTACACATACCTAAATTCACTCTGTATAGAGGAATAGCCAGATAAGCATGGATATATGATATTGAGATAGTATGAACTAAATTTTTTGTTGATCTTCTAAAGTTGTTAAGTTTATTGTATAGCCTTGTAATTACTCCTCCCAGAAAATTATCTTTCATAATGTTGTGGTCTGTTAATTTCAGTTTTAAAAATAGCATTTAAAAATGTAATTCAACTAACATGACTCCAAAGTCAGCCCTCTTTTCTGTAAGTCAGGGATCCTGAACCTGGAGTCTATGAACACACACACGCACATCCTATATATGTGTGTATATATGTATGCATGTGTGCATGCAAATATATCTAGATATATACATGTGTACATATATGTTAACGTGTATATATACAATAATTGACTGCATTTCAATATAATTTGTTTATTCTATAATACAATGTATTTTTTTAATTTAAAAGCATTATTCTGATGGAAATATGTTTAACATGATTGCATATGTATGACCTATATCAAATTGTTTGCCATCTTGAGGAGGGAGGGAGGGGGAAAAATTTGGAACTCAAAAATCTTATGAAAATGAATGTTGAAAACTATCTTTACATGTAACTGGAAAAAAAATACTATTTACTTAAAGAAAAGCATTGTTCTGAGGAGTCCATAAGTTGCACCAGACTGCCGCGGTTAAGAACCTATGCTCTGCTCCAAGTCAGGCTGTATCTCACTGTAGTTATTATTATCTCCATTTTCAAAGTGAGAAAACTAGGTCTTAGAGAGGTAGCTTGCCTCAGGTCACACAGGCAATGTGTCTGGCAAATATGATATTTAAACCCAACTCTCCCTGGGTCCAAATCAAGTGTCCTTTTCATCATAGAATAAATTACCTACCACTGCCATTTAATTTAAATAATCTCATTTAAATATGTTAAAACTTCATGAAATTTATAACAACTCAGTTAAATTACTGTGATATTGTACAGTGATTTATAAATAAAACATCACTTTTGGCTCAGAATTAGTTTTACAAACTCTTTCCTCCATTTTTTTTCCTGGAAAAGAATACTAACCTAGAAGTCGTAATATCACATACTCATGGTATGACTTTACTTTATGACTCTTTTTCCCTATTTCTATTCCCCTACTATACAATGAGGATAGTGATCCCTACATTGACCACTTCACAATATTCTTGATAGGATCAATGAAGCAATGTAAAGGAGAACATTCTTTGAAAAGTTTAAAAAAATCTGCCCAATGAAAGAAAAGTTATTATTAGTAGTAGTGGTAATAATCATCATAATTTCTAATGGTTCAAATGAATCTGCTGTTAATTTATTATAATCATACAGAGCTTATCAAGGACATTACAATGATCTATTATTAGGCTAGAAATCTCCTGATGATTTGGCAAGTATCTAGAAACAGCCTTATGGCCAGATGCCAAAGTAAGATGGGTCCTCAGTCCTGTAAGATGGACAACAAAGATACTTGAAAACAGTCTAGTTCTTAGATCATAGGATTTCCTTAGGAATCACAGAATTTTTAAAGCTAGAAGAGAATGACTTCTTTTAACTTTGACCTTACTCAGTTTTCTTATTTGTTCAAGTTCCACTAGTGTTTATTTATTCATTCATTCATTCATTCATCCATGTGTTTATGTTTATGTTTACAAACATTTGTTTATGTATTTATTGGTTTTGTTTTTCAGTAGGCTTGAATGATGTTCCATAGCATGAGAGTAAACAAGCTATTGTCACAGTAGTTTTGAATCAGAATACCTGAGTTTGAATTCTGACACCCAATAGCAGAATTCCGACACCTATTTTCTCCAAGACTGTTGCCTTCTAAAGTTCAGGGACTCTCTATTACATCAAGGTGCAAACACTTTGTTTACATTTAGCTCTTCAGCATCTAGCCCCTTTCTACCTCTCCAGGCTTCTTACATATCACACCACCACAAACTCTCTGGTCTGGCTCTAGTAACCTTTTCTTCACACACAATTTTCCATTTCCCATTTTTATGCCTTTGTAAAGTCTTTCTCTATGCCTTCAAGGCTCGTCATCTGTCTTTCGCAGTAGGCTCTGACTTCCTTCAAGACTCAGTTCAAGAATTCCCTTCTGAAGAAGACCAGTCCCTGGCCCCTTCAGCTGCTAGTGGCTTCCCGCCTAAGAATGCTTGGTCAGTCGTTTCAGTCATGTACGACTCTTAATGACCCCATTTGGGGTTTTCTTTGCAGATGTTGGAGTGGTTTGCCATTTCCTTCTCCAGCTCATTTTACAGAAAACTGAGGTTAAGTGACTTGCCCAGGATCACACAGCTAGTAAGCATCTGAAACTGAATTTGAACTCAGGTCTTCCTGACTTCAGGCCAGGCATTCTTATCCACTGTGCCATCAAACTACCTGAAATGTCTTTCCCTGACTGGGAATCTAATCCAGGTAGTGGTGAGAGCACTGAATCCTAACTACTTAGACCACCAGGGAACTTTCTAAGATTATCTTCCATTCATTCTGCATATATCTTATACTTAGCTAGTTATATATGAATTCCATCTACACCTTACATTAGAATGTTAACTTTCTGAGGGCATTTTTGCTTTTTCCTTTTTATCCTCAGTGCTTATCATAATTCCTGAAATACAATAAGTAACTAAATAAATGTTTTTTGATTGATCTTTAAAGCTGGCATATTGATACTTTCAGTAGTCTACTTATTGGAAGAAAGGACTTTGTAGACTATAAAGCACTCTAGAGATGTGAATTATTGTTTTTCTGACCTGGTATCATTTTATCAAATGATTATTACTGTATTACTGTTATTATCATCATTGTTGTTATTATTCTAATTATATTTTGTTGATTCTTTCTCCACAATAAATCTCTCATTTGTCCTCTTTTGTCCACTCTCCATGCTATTGTTCCTATTTCAGGACCTCATTATCTGAAGTGTCATATTAGCCTTGTCATTGGTCTCCCTGGCTTAAATCTCTCTCCTCTCCAATCCATTTTCTACACAGCAGCCAGAATGACATTCCTGAAAAGCAGGTCTGACTACACCCCTCACCTGCTCAGTAAGCTTCAATGGCTCACTGTTAGCTTAGGATGAATATAAACTCCTTTGTTTGGAAGAGCTCTTCCCAACTTGGCTCCAATCTACCTTTTCAGTCTTATACATTATCCACCTTCATTCACTCTTTGTTCTGGACAATTGACCTTGTTATTCCTCACACATGACACTCTGACTTGTCCTGTTTTAATGCCTTTTGGAAAGCCTGGAACACACTCCTTCCTCACCTTTCTTTTTTCACATTTATTTATTTTATTTTTAATTTAGAATTCCTAGTTTAATTCAAACTTCATTTCCAGGGTCACATCCAATATGAGTTGTTGTTTTTTTTCCTGATGCCCTTAAGTCTTAGCTCCTCCCCACAAAATTTGATTTTGTTTAATAATTTGTATGTACTTACAAGTGTATGTTGTGTCTAGCTATAGCTTTTGTAAGGACAGGGAATGTTTCCTTTTTTGTCTTGCATTACAAGTATAGTACCTAGCATTGTGTCTGGTAGATGATAGGTTCTTAATAAATACTGACTGACTGATAAATTGATTGATTGATTTGAAGAGTCCATTGCATAGAGATGATTCTATAGAATACTGGAATAGAGTCTTGTACCTGAAGTCAAAAAGTCTTGTATTCAAATCCTTTCTCTTACATTTATCAGCTGTGTCACTACAGGTAATTCACTTAATCTCTCTGAGCTCCTCTTTCCTCCAAAACAAAATGAGAATAATAACAACAGAAGTATGTATCTCTCAGAGTTATTGGGAAACCCAAATGATGGAATGTATGTAAAGTACTTTTCAAAACTTTAAAGCACTCTATAAATATCGGTTATTATTTTTATTTTCTCAAAGCATTTATCATTTGAGGTATACTCCAAAGCACTCCCTTACCTAATCTGACTCCGATTCATTTGCTTCAAAATTATAGACCCTTTCTTTATCGATATGATAAATTATTTGTATCATTTACTCTATTATTGTTCTTTTTTCAGATAGTTCTATCCCTGTAGATTCATGATAATGAAACAGTCAATCCATCATCAACATTTCAAAAGGTTAAAAAGTATTGGCTTATTTAATTGAGAATACTGAACAACAAAAACAAAAAGACTAATAGATGTTCTCTGAACTTATAGAATTTTAATTTTTCACAAAAGACTGGTGTTTTTTCCATATTCTTTTCCTCTTCATAAATCATTTTGATAGCATTCTTTGGTTATTCTTCAGTTCTTTCAATTATTAGAAATCATTATAATCCCTGCTTTTATACCCATCATTGCTTATATTTCCACAATAATTTAAACTAGGCAAAACATTTTCAATATATTATCTCATTTGATCCTCCAAACCACCTTGTGAGGTGGGTAATCTTATTATCCCTATTGACAGGTAATGAAACTGAGGATCAGAGAATTCAAATGACGTGGCCAGGGGCTCATAATCAATCAGTGTTCTAGGCATGAAACTTAAGTTCAGATATCTGAAGATTCTGGTTTTTTCTCCTTGACCCTTCATGGAATTCATCAAAAAATGTTTACCTTTGTGAGACTCTCTATATAAATAACTTCAATTTCTTCTTAAGATTCAGTCACAAATTACATATAGAAACTTGAAGACCTTCACTCTTTTGTCAAGGCACATAAGTGAGTCAATAGTGTTTTGTAAGCATGAAACAGTGCCAACAGCCAGAGTCAGAACTGGAATTCTAGTACATAGGAACGTTTATTTGGGGTTGGTAAAAAGTGGAGAGACCTAAGGAGAGAACTTGAATCTTTGGATACAAGACCTGGTGAGGGGAAAGAACGCTGGACACCACACTATGGGGGGAAGGGGAACCCCAATATCCAGTCTCTGTGAAAATTCCAGGAAACCAGCTGCTAGGGAGGGTTGAGGCAATAAAAGATGACCTGAGTCAGAGCAAAGTGTCAGAATCCCTTGATTTCCCTACAGATGGCTTTCATCTAAGCCACTTGTCAGATGAAGGTACAATGGAGGAGGGGTAGTCTGTTCTCCAGAAAGTCCTGTTTGCATTCTGATGGCACAACCCATGCATGATGCCCCATCTCCAGACTTCCAATATAATTAGGGCAGGTGAAATAGAAAGTGGGAAATGCTGGAGGATGAAGTTGAGCCCTATTACAGTGGCATCATAAAGACTGCACCCTGGTGACTGGCAGTCTGAGGTCAGGCAGTCCTCCTTGTTTCTTGGGGCCAGCAGGCTGGCAGATAAACATATAAGACAAGTACCCATACACAAATGTCAGTACCCTGGGACAATGCACTAATTATCCCACACTGATTATAACATTGTAGACATCTTATTTCACTCTTTACCTAGTTCCTTCCATTGAAAGAATGCTAATAGTGATTTCTGCTACTGCTCTCTGTTACTGTTTCATGGATGAAGAACATGAGCCCTTTTCACAAATTGGTGGGCATATACTGAATATTTCTCTCAATCACACTGAAATAAGAACTTGGCTCTTAACCTCTAAATGCCAATAGCTCCAATAAGACAATTTAGAAAGGTTGTTCTTTTCTTGAAGATCTCAAATGGAAATACTGGGGATAGGGGAGGTTAATGAAAAACAATAAAAATCAAAGAATTTTGGATTGGATTTGGAGGGAATTGGGGGCATGTTTCATTGTCTCTAATTTTTTTTCAATCTCCTTTTCAGTCCAGAGAACAGTAGTATTATATCAATGTTAGAAATCATGCCTCAGAGTCAGTAAAACTGGGCTCAAATCATGCCTCCTACATACATATTCTGAATGTTTAATCCTGATCAAATTGTTAAGCCTCTCCACACTCCCAGGTAACACTTTTTAAGACTAAATATTACAGAGCAAGTGCTGGTCTGCATTGTTTGTTTATTAGGAGTTCCCAATACCACTGAAATCAGTCCCTAGCTCAAATTTAACTCTAGCGAAATTTCTCATTTATTTTCTAAAATCACCTGGCCCATACTCTGTTCTCCTTTTGGAGTCAAGTTTTAGCTTCTTCCCTGCCTCCTTCCCCCATTGGTCATAGTAAGAATACTGTTCTCTCAAAGTGAGATCTACTTCATGAAACGACTGGCCTATTTTTTATTAAGAAAGCTTAAATTTCCAAATCGTTGAAAGCAGAATTAGTAACCCTCAAACTTTGCTGATCCAAGCTTCCTCTTAACCTTTCATTTAGAGTGTCTAATGTGGAGAATCAATAGCACCAGTTACATAATCCATAGACTTTCATGTGGAGGAATGCAGTGCAATTATGGCTAAGCCAGATGTATAATTATTTTTATATACTAAATAAAGTTAGAAATCTTGGGATGGAGCCCTACTTTAGAAATTGCCTTGCTGCTGAAACACTCTCAAGACTTTTCAAATCAGAAGGTCTTTCTGCTAATTAGTCTTCAAATTAGCATTCTAGGTCAGGAAACAAAAGGAGACAGGCCATTTTTAGTGAAGCCCACTGCTTTGAAATTTCTGAATTTCTGATCCCTCATGGATGCTTATATAGCCAGCCCTGGACATAATTATGAAGTAAACTAAGATTACCTTTATTAAATTTGTCAATGTTATCTTCCCCACTATTCACATCCCTTTCTTCCCCAGTAATACCATCTTTGTAACAGCTACTTTCAACTAATTCTGACTCCAGTGTTCATTAATGAATATTTAAATGTTTTCTATTCTAAGCATATTCACTTTTTAAAAGGAAATTCTGGGCACAAATTCTCTGAACTGAAATGCAAAACCCTTTGACCATTTTCCATATCTCATAACTGTATGTGTGCTGATGGATATAGCAGATAAAAAAAAAAACAAACAACAGGCCCACATCCCCCAAAATGTAAATAAGTTCCATATAAAGTCATCAGTCTTAAAACGAAATAGCAATTGTCAAAGCATGACAAAATGTGATATAGCCACCACCAATATAGCATAAAATATCTATCACCCCTCACATGGAGCGTATCTATTCTCACTCACTCGCTGAGCTGTTTTACACTCTTCAATCTGCTCTCAACCTGACAAGTCTAGTTTCTCAGATCACAACTATGTGATTACATGTAAATTTTCTCATGGTGCTAGAGGTAACCCTGTTAAGGAAAAATCTGTTTACTCAGCTTATCATTTTCACTCTTGAGCCCCTATTTGATGCCTTTTCTTTCTATATAGTTAACCACTCACATTGCAACACACCCACACGATAGTCATACAACTGGCCACTTACAGTAATGACACTTTTATATTTTAAATATAACCAGTTACTTAACAATAAGGCAAAAAACTTGATATTAAAATCATAGACACAATATGTTAAAAAATGCATAAATACAAAACATACTGCAGTCTACATATAAATCTGAATCATGTTCTTCAATTGATTTAAGCAATATCTATGGTAAAGAGTAGACACACACTTATAGGAGCCTGACCTGACCATAAGCTAACACATGAGGGAGGAAAAGACATGTGCTTAGGGTAACACAAGTTTGAACCAAAGACACTGATATTATTGGTCCATTCAGAAACATCTGCATCAAAAAAAAAAAAAAATAAACACTACTTTTCTGTTCACTGCTTGGCTCACCTTTCTTCAGCTGAGCAAATCTCTTCATCTGAACAAAACATTTTCTTTTTTATTTATTTATTTATTTTTTGTCTAGACAATGGGGTCAAGTGACTTGCCCTGGGTCGCACACCTAGTAAGTGTTATGTGTCTGAAGCCGAGTTTGAACTCAGGTCCTCCTGAATCCAGGGCTGGTCCTCTATCCACTGCGCCACCTAGCTACTCCTGGGCAAAACATTTTCAAGTCCTTTAAATTTACAATGTCCCTTAAAAGAGCATTTAGGAAAAGGCTTGTGGCAGCTTTGGTGGCACAGCAGATAGAACATTGACCCTGGAGTCAGGAGGACCTGAGTTAAAATCCAGCTTCAGACATTACTACCTGTGTGACCCTAGATAAGTCACTTAACAAAGAAACAAAGAAACAAAGAAACAAAGAAAGAGGGCTGGATCAGAGAGACAAAAAAAGGGTTGGAATATTTTTAATTTCATTGCATGTAGATGACTAATTCCCCTCCTCGATATTACAGGTGGGGAATAAGAGGCACAGAGTCATTTGGTACAGGCTTTTAATGAAGAATATGGGGTTCAGCAGATTTATCTACCTTTATTTCTGTAACAAAGTCCTACATTTCAGATCTGATTCTCTGAGAAGCCTCTAAAAGAAGAGGATGGAGGAGCAGTTGGAATCAAGAAGAGCTAGATTCAGGTCTATCACAAATACTTGCCAACTTGTGTGTCCCTGGACAAATAATTTAATATCTCTGGGCTTCAGGTTCCTCTTCTATAAAATGAGATCATGAGGTCTAACCCCCTTATTTTACAGATGAGGAAATTGAGTCCCAGAGAGGTCAAATAATGATGATGATGCTGCTGCTGATGATAAAATAATAGTAATAATAATAACAATAAAATTAATATAACAAATATTTTATATATTTATTTAATATTTTCAAAGAGATTTATATAGATTATATTATAAAAACTCTGTAAAGTAATTGCTACTAATGTCCCCTTTTTTACATATGAGGAAACAGTGGCTATGAGATTAAATAACTTGTCTGAGGTCAAACAGAAAATGACAGTGGTGTAATTTGAACCCATTTCTCTGACTCCAAGTCAATCACTTGTTCCAGTATATTCTTCTGTCTCTATATTTTCGAACCAGAGTTTATACTCGTAGCTGTAGAGTGGAAGGCTAGTATCTTCTATATTTTTCCTTGTGCTTTACGATTTCCCCTACCACCAGTTTAGAGAATTTCATTTGTAAATGTTATGCCAATCCTCCCTCTTCTCCATCTCCCCAAAACACATACAAACATACCCTATACTTTCTTGCTTGAATTTTGCAGTTTACTAAGTCTAGCCCAGTTTATTTTAAATTGTAAGTGATCTAGGCCTTTGGCGCCTCCCGTTATCTGTTTCCATTTTGTTCAAGGATTTCCTACTAAGTTCCCTTTTAAATCATTGACTAGATGCCAATCCTTCCAAGGCAGCTACACATGAAATAATAACTAGATTCATAAAATATTGCTATTTGAGAGAGGGGTCATACCACTGAGTTGTTTTCCCTTTCAATATTTTAAAACTAAAAAGACCAATAACTAACCACAATAAGTGAACATCTTACAATGAAAACCCCTTCCTATTCAACACTACAAAAAGCCTACTGACTCATTGGGATTCCAGGATCTAGCTGCTGAGACATCTCTGTTAACTCAGTTTTCAAAGCAACAGTTATTCTATAGCTGCACTGTTTAAAAGTACACTGTTTTAAAGGTCAGTTTTTAGCCTTTCCATCACTTGTAGATTTTATGGATTTTTTTTCTATCCACAGCGCTCAGCATAACTTATCATCAAAAAGAATTTTTAAGAAGCTAACTGTGTGCGGTGCCAATTTTTCTGGCTACACAAAGAGAATTATTCAAATGTAGTTCCTCCCCAGGATGGACTTCACAATCTAAGACAATACTAATAAGGACAAACATGAACAAAAAAATATATACCGGATACAAATAAAAGAATGAAAACAATCAATGGCTAAATGGATGGACAGTTGGGTCTTCATAAAGAATAAGTCCCTGAAATAGGAGTCAATAGGGTATGGTAAAAAGTTGTAGAATCTGAGAACCAGGGTTTGAATCCTTGCCCTACCACTTATAACCTATGCAAGCGAGTAAATTTGACATCAGAGATGTTAATGAGACTTATGATAGGAAAAAAGATTAGCATATGTATCTGTACTTTTTTTGAAAGTATGATATATTGATAATGGATATGGGGACATGTGAATATATGGTAACAAATGGGTATCACTCTATGTTAAGATGATATACTAATGTGAGGAAATCCATGAAACAGAGTAAAATATGAAAAAGAACATTTAAAGGAAGATGAGCAGATGGAGAAAAAATAGCAATATTGTCATGGGAGCAAACTATAGAGCACCAGTATAGAAGCCAGAAATTGATGAGAGTTAAGGTAACATCACAAGCTTGGCATAGAGACATGACATAGTAGATATGAGGGACCTCAATTAACTACATCTGCTAGAGTTTACTCTGCCAAAAGCAGAGCAGCTTGACTTGGGTTTAATTAATTTAATCCTTCAAAAGGTGGAGAAAAGCTATACTGCACTTGGTTCTGACCAACCAGGAGAAACTTGTTGCTGAAATAAAAATGATGGAAACTTTGAGGACAAAGAGATTCATATTTTATAATAGAGAATGGAATGAATGGTGGACATAGTCTGATATGTACCCTACATCTCAACAACACAGAGCTTAGAGTTCAAAATAGGACTAGGTAGACAAAAATAACTATGGAAAAGTCAGTGCAGAAGGCTTAAGAATTTCTTAAGAATGAAAAATCTAAAAATGATTCATAGGACAATTATTCCAATGAGGAACAAAAGAGGGCATTGCCTAAAGAGAAGGATGTCTGACCTTGAGTAAGTCTCTTAAACTCCTTAGGCCACAATCTCCTCATCTATAAAATAAAGCAGTTGCACTTGAAGTTTTCAAAAAAGTCCCTCAGGTTCTGTCTATAACCTTATAAACATAGGGTCAAAATTAGCAAGACGTTAGAGAATTGGGATGAATCTAATAAAATGAAATTCATCAGGGATAAATGTAAAACCTAACATGGGCTCACAAATCAACTTCACAAGTACAAGCTTGGAGAATGGCTAGAAATTACTTTGGGAAAAAAAATACAAATTTAGTGGAATAAAAATGCAATATTAGTCAACAGTGGAATATACCCCCCAAAAAAAGTTGAGTGATCTTAGTCTCTTAGGCTGCATTGGGAGCCATAGTGCCCAGAATGAGAACAAAAGAGGAAATAGTTCTGTTGGATAATGATTTGGTCAGACTATATCCAAAATATTATGTTTACTTATGGGTGCATATGATATAATGATTTCTTTGGAGAATGCTAGAGATTCTATTTTAAAAAAATGATAGAAGCAGTTCTCATGAGAAGAAATTCAATAATGATATGAAAAAGAATACAAATCACTAATAACAAGAGATATGCCCATTAAAAATGACTGAGATTCTAACTCATACCCCTCAGATTGGTAAAGATTAGTTGTTTTTTAAGGGAAATAGCAAATATTGGAGGTTCTGTGGGCATTCACCATTTCTGTGCTATTAGTAGAACTGTAAATTGACCCAACCATTCTGAAAATTATTTTGGAACCATATACCCTACAAAAAATCAATTAATTATTCATACCTTTTACACAATTATGCTACTACTAGCCTCCCCCTCCACCGGAGGTCGTAGAAAGAAGGAAATGACCCATATGTACAAAAACATAGTAGCACTTTTTGTTGTTATATTAAAGTAATAGAAACAAAATTAATGCCCACTATTTAGGCAATGGTGGAATAAATTGTGCAATTTGGATGTCATGGAATATCATTGTGTCTCAAGAAATGAAGAAAGAGAGAGATTCGGAGAAATTTGAAGAAATATGTACGAACTAATGTAGAGTGAAATGAACAGAATCAAGAGAACTATTTACCCAATGACCAGAACATTATTAAAAGAAAATAATTTTGTACAATTTAAGAATTCTGATAAATACAATGACCAATGACCATTGATGATGAATGATGCATTCTGCCTTCAGGCAGAAAGTCGATAGAATAGACGTACAAAATAAGCATGACCAGCCAATATAACACAGCTTGTTTTGTTTATTAACAGGGAAAGTTTTTTTTTTTTATTTGAGGAGAAGCATTTATAGTGATTTAAGGTTTAAAAGACCATTAATGAAAAATACACACAAGAGAATAGATGGAAATTCAGAAGGGGACACACAGGGCAATATTAGTACTGCCATATTAAATTTAATATATATTTCACAAAAACATTCTATGTCATAGATGCATGTTTTCTTTTTCAATTTTTCCTACCTCTTTGTATGTGGAAATGTTCCTGTCCCCTTATGATTTTCTAGTTCATTACAAAAAAGTAGCATGAGGGCTTAGACAAAAGTGTTGATAAAAATGTATACCTATAATAATACTCTGTTTAATCAGTTTAAAACAGTGTAAAAAAAGAAGAAATTAGGTTAGTTTGACATGATCCGTTCTTTTAAGTCCATGCTAGCTCTTTTTGATAACCTCTTCCTTTGCTAGATGTCACTAACAAACATTTTAATAATACACACGAGTTTTGCTAGAAATTAAAATGAGACTCACCAACTTTTAGTTTGCAGACTTATCTTTCCTTTCCTTAAAACTGGTTCAACATTTGTCTGTCTCCAGTTCTATGGTACTTCTCCTGCTCTCCACCATCCTTTAAAGAAAATTTCAAACATTGCATCTGCCTGTTCTTTCAGAAGGAATACAAACACTGCATGCCCTGTTCAGGCTACCAGATACATGCCTGGCATGGCCTGCATAGATAGCCGCCTTTCCATGCATTTGCTTTGCCTTTTCTAGATCTGAACATATCCCCGATCAGGTACTAACCAATTACAGCTTGTGTTATCTCCTTTAATGGCATGAGCAAGGTATGGTAATAATCATGATGATGCTAATAATAATAACAATTATAGCTAAATATAGCTCATTATGTTTTACAAAGCACTGTACATACGTTGGGGGCATCTAGGTGGCTCAGTGGATAGAATGCCAAGCCTGGAGTCGGGAAGATTCATCTTCCTGAGTTCAAATCTGTTTTTGGACACTTGATAGCTGTTTTGTAACCCTGGGAAAATCACTTAATCCTGTTTACCTCAGTTTCCTCATCTGTAAAATGAGCTGGAGAAGGAAATGGCAAACTACTCCAGTATTTTTGCCAAGAAAACCCCAAATGGAGTCACAAAGTGTTGGGCATAACCGAAATGACTCAACAAAAACATATACAAGTTATCTCATTTTATTTATGTAGGTGTTACTTTTATCTCTATTTTCCAAATGAGGAAACTGAGGCTGGGAAAGGATAGGCAACTTGCTCAGGGTCCCACAACTAAGTGTTAATGACAAAATTTGAACTCAGGTATTCCTGACTCCAAATCCAATATTCTTACCTTCTGTGCTGCTTCTTTGCCTTAGTATTGATGCTAAAAAAAGAACAACAGGATTTCCAACTAGGTAACAGGGAGACTATTGCTGCTCGTGTTATAACTAGTGATGATTCTCTCATGCCTCCTATCCATGTTTCCTCTACATTTCATACATATTGGGTAAATAACCACCACTGTCACCCAAAATGCTTTTCAGCTCTAGATATATGACAAGGAATTTCCTACCGTCATTTTGGTGGAAAGGAATGATCATATCTATGTCTTAATCTGTGTTTTGCAGGGTTGTAGACACAGGAATTTCAAACATATATCACACTTCCTGCTTCTTTCTACCCTTTGCATTTGGGGAGTTTTCTTACATTTCTCATTCAGTCTACAATTGGACATGAGACTATCCATAGCTTTTCAAAATGTGCAACTCATAAATACATATTTAAGAGCTATCCCAAATTTTAATACTTAATACAATTTGATTCAAGAAAGCAGTTGGTGAATTTAAACATTTGTAATCAAAGAAAATCTCTACAAAGGCCAAAATTACCAGGTGAATGTCCCAGTCAAAAACTATGTTACACTAACAATGGTGAAACAAAGCATATTCTGGTCCCTGGTGCTGAGCAAGATATTACTGGAGAACCAGGGACAATGAACAGTTGTCAGATTTCCAACTAAGTAAGACAGATTTCCATTTCATCTGTCAAGAGTTTAGAGTGTCATTACAGGGACCGTGTAATGTCCATCCGCAAGCTGCCATTGCTGTGGATAAGAGAATTGTTCTTGCTCCATGGAAATAAGCCACAGATGTGAAGAAATGTCTTCTTTACTGGTTACTGCCACGGCTGGGGTTTTATCAATTATTTCAGAAGTTTTCCAAATGAATATGGGCTCTAGGCCTTCACTAGTAGTCACAATGCCTTAATAATGGTTAGGTCAGGAGAGGGTTGATAGAGATGGAGCTCCATATTTTATCTTCGCATTCTCCAAACTTATCTGGACCTTTCTTGCTTCCATGGCATTGCTCACACGATTCCCAATGCCTGAAAGTCACTACCCAATATCATTCTAGTTGGGTCCCCCTCTTATGTTATTTTTCCTTGCTGAAATTCTTCTTTATCTTCTAATACCTAGCTTGACTTTTTTCCTTTCTCTGAGTACCCTTTGGCTGATCCGTGCCCAAACTAATCTCTACTTCCTCATAGCACTTTGTGCCATTTCTAGGCACTTAATCTTACTGTATTTTTAAATAGTTATTGGTGAGATTGTTTTATATTTCCTATTAGATTATGAGTTCCTTGAGGGCAAATAACTATTTATTAAGAATCTTTGCATGATCAGTGCCTATAATATAATGACCCTTGATAGATATATATATGTACGTATGTGTATGTATGTATACATATACATATATACATACATATACACACAAATATGTATTATATATATTTGTTGAATTAACATAACAACATAACATGATATGACATGACATACCATAAAATAATATAATGTAACATAACATAACAATATCTGCTAAGATAGATCAATGATAAATTATTTTATTCTGTAAAACGTTTTCTGATAGTCTTTGGAGTTCATTGCTGATATGATATATATGTGTGTACACACATACATATATGTATATTTATATATTTCCTCATCTGTAAATATACCTTGAATTCCTACTTTCTACAAATCACCATACTTTGAGGATACAAAAGAAAATATGTTTCCCTTTAGATGCTTACAGTCTAGTTAGGTAGACAATATACACATCTATGAAATACCTAATGTAACTGGGTAAGGGAACATATAATTAAGAGCTCTGTAGAGTGATAGAGGAAATGTAAGTTCAAAGAAGGGAGACATAAGTATGGACAAGAACAATTGGGAAAATCTTATGAAAGACAGTATATTTGAGATGGATCTTGCAGAATAGCAAATATATGACTAAAAGCTGTGTGGAGTGAGAGAAGACATATATCTTCTACTAGATAAGTCCAAAGAATGAAGAGACTAGGCAAGAACAATGGAAGAAGTCTCATAAAAGAAGGAATACTTCAGATGGGTCTTGCAGAATGGGTACAATTTGAATAGTAGGGTAAGCAAAAGGTCAGGAGGACATGACCTGGGGTATGGGTCAGGGAAGACCTCTTATATAGAGGAAAAGTAAGCAAAATTATGGAAATAGAAATAAACCTCATGTCTGTGAGACAGTAAGTAAGCCAACCAGATTAGAATAGAAAGCTAACAGGTGGGACATAATGAAAATGGCAGTTTGAAATATGAGCCTCCAGGTTCAGTGAGCAGTTGGACCTGGCACTATAGAATCTGGAACTTGCAGTGACTTTAGAAATTATTTAACACCCCCCTCCACTTTTATTTCATAGATTTAAAAAATGAGTCCTATATGTTATGGAAAAAAAGCAAAATCATAGAAAGCTACAGACTGGATTAAAATCTAGATCTCTATGTTATCTCAAACAGAGGAGACAGGTGAAACTTCAAGATAGGGAAAGGGGCAAGGATGGTAATTTTAAAAAAAACACTCATATTTAGGGAGAAAGAGGAAGATGAGCTACAAGGAGACAATAGAGAAGGAACAGGTAGAGAGACAGATAAATGGACCATGTTGGAAGCCAGAGGAACATAGTATCAAGGAATTCATCAGTGCCATATGTCCTGGAGATATCAAAGAAAATAAGAACTGTGGGAAAGGCAATTAGACTTGGCAAGAAGGTAATTAGGGACCTTCAAAAGTGTAATTTCAGTCAAATTGCAAGGGCAAAAGTCAGATTGAAAGATTTCAAGACTGTAATGAGGAGGATGGAACAGAAGTAAAATGTGTTGACTCATTAAAGGACTTTCACATTGAAAGAAAGAAGAGAAAATCCAAATGTCAACATCTTAAAGTTTAAAAAGGATTTTAAAAACTTCTTTAAGGTGGATAGTGCAAGAACAGCATTATTATGCCATTTTACAGCCATGGAAATTGAAGTTTAGAGAGATTAAATGACTTCCCTATAATCATCATGTGTCTAGGAAATGGATCCTAGAAACTGGAAGGGTTCCAGTACCTTGCTTCCAGAAGTCTGTGCCCTTTTAGATGTAAGGAACAGGAGACAATATGGTCAGTGATTCCTAACTCAATGTCAGAAGAGCTATGGAGAGGTATATGCTATTATGTGGCAATATGTCCTTTTCCTCATGTACTACTGACTGACCTCTTGGATGTCTGCCTGCTGGCTTGCATCCTCATTCTTCCATTGTCCCTTATGTGAATATGACAAAATGTTCACTTCTTAAGGAAAGAGACTGCTTTTGTGGAGTGGTTGGTTTGCTTGTTTTCATCTCCAGCCCTAATACAATGCCTGGTATACAGTAAGTGCTGGATAAATGTTTGTTTATTGATTCTGCAACTTAGCTGACTCATTTATATTCTGATATCCATTCCAGGCTACTCCTTCAGGTTTGCCATCCTGGCTCATTCCTCCATCACTGACACTCTAGGTACCAGAGCAATTTCAGCTTATAACAACTGCAAACTACCCTAGCCATCAGTCTGGCCATGAACTCCAATTCAATCCATTTCAATAAACATTTATTAAGTATCCACTGCATGTTTTATACAAGTCACGGGGACAGTTGCTCTGGATGTGGGTACATACATGCATACATACATACTTAAAGAAAGAGCTAAACTTAAGAGTTGGGAAGCCCTGAATTAAAAATCAGTCCTCAGATAAAACTTATTATCTGTGTGACCTTGAGGGAGTCACTTAGCCTTTGTCTGCCTCATTTTCCTCACCTATAAAATGGGGATAATAATAGCACCTACCTCCAGGATTGTTGTGAGGATCAAATGACATAGTATTTGTAAAGCACTTGGCAAACCTTAAAACAACATATGAATGTTATCTATTATATGCATACATGTGTATATATACACATATATATGCATGATAAATATACATGCATACTTATGAGGAGTATACTGTATATGCATGACACCATTTTAAGTTTAATTGTCATTATTCACATTATGTCAATCACTTTCTTAAGTCAAGACAATTAATAAAAAAATAAATCATGCCCTGGTTTGTAGTGAAATTGGTTTTCCAGTTTTAAGGGTGCATATTTTCACACTGAAAATTTAACAATCAGTTCTCTTGAGTCAGTATAAGGTAACTCTAGCACAGCTCTACACTTAAGAGAAAAAGGGAAGTTTTGGAATAGCTGTTATGGGGAGCACGATAGAGAGTTATAACAGAAAGAACAAAGGGTTTGGTGTGCAGCAGTAAGGGCAAGGTTGGGATCAGATAAAATGAATTTTTCATTGGACCCCATGGACCTAGGTGCATAATTATCTCCACAGGGATTCAACTGCACAGGGGGGAAACAAAAAAGGCTGATAGCAGTGATCTAGGTTTGAGTGTTAGTGAGATGTGGACAGCATCAGGATCAGCAGCGTCTCCCTCAGCAGAGGGATACTTACGCTGGCAAAATCCCAAACCTTCACTTGAAGTGAAATATTTAAAGTTGTACTTAGAGATTAAAAAATGAATGAATGGAAAACATGTATTTAGCACTTAACAATTCCTGTGCTCAAGGAGAATATATTCTAATAGGGGAAGCAGCACATTACAGGGAATGGTGGTCAAAGATAGAGGAATTCTCACCTTGGAAGTCATAAAAATGGAACAAAAGAGTAATCTATCAAATACCCTTTCCTATTGCATTAGCAGTAGTAGTGATTTGTCTGCAGTTGTCAGAGAAAAAGGTGAAACATGAAGGTGGGCCACTGTCACAGCAAGGTGGTTAAAAATTAGTCTATCCCCAAATATTCACTGGATGTCAATTATGTATGAGAAACAGCTCTAGGAAAATTAGGAAACTAGAGTCTTTTTTTCTTAAGGAACTTATGGTCTATTTAGGGTTAAAGAATATTTGCCTGTAAAATAAGGAAATCATCATCAAATAACTGTTAAATAAGCAATTTGGAAGTGCATCCTGAATCAAAACATCATGGTATCGACAAAGGGAACTGGGTTTGGAGTCAAAAGACATATGTTTGACTCCCAGCTCTACCTTTTATTACCTGTGTGACTTTAGACAAATTACTTAATCTCTCTGGATTATTCAATTGTAAAATGTGGTAGTTAGGCAAGATAATGTCTTGGGCCCCTTCCAACTCAAAATCTAGAATCTTACACAATATGATTTCACTTTCCCATTATTTGCTAGGCTTTGAATCAGACTCACCCCAATGTATTTTCTAATTTATTTATATTGCAATATCCCTCTACATTATTGAGACAGTGATATGATTAATGTGAATACTACACTCCATGGTGCACATTGTGATCTAACCAGTCATCTCTTTCCTGGGTGAAGCAAGTCCTTGTCCTCTCACAAGTTTGCTGTAGTGATTCACCCAACACACCATCCGCCTTCCTAGTATTCTCTTGACAATGTAATTTTAGAGTGATTTTTCTGTTCAGTTGTTTTCAGTCACGTCTGACTCTTTGGGACTGCATTGGGGGTTTTCTTGGCAAAGATGCTGGTGTGGTTTGCATTTCCTTCTCCAGATCATTTTACTCATCAGGAAACTGAGGGAAACAGTGTTAAGTGACTTGTTCAGGATCATACAACTAGTAAGTGTCTGAGGCCAGATTTGAACTCAGGAAGGTGACTTCCTGACTGCAGGCCAGGTATTCTATCCACTCTGTCACCTAGTTTTCCTATAGCAATGATATAGGAATGTTTTTCAAAGTAGCCCTGACCCAATCACTCAAGGCATTCAGAGTATCTTTTAGTCATGAAGTCATCTTTACAAAGAAATCTGATGCTCAAGGCTGTCTTTGAACTACCTTCACAGCCAAAGAACCACCAACCTTTCCTGAGATGTGAATGACTGTTCTCCCTCTGCCTCACTAAGCAGGTATCCTCCCTTCAAACTCTCAGCTCTTTTCCATATAAAAGTTAAAAGTGGGGTAGGAGAATCCCTCTCCCCCTTGCTCCTCCTTTGTTACGGCAATATGCTTAGATGCTAAAGGGATAGGAAGCCTATAAAAAGTTAATATGACAAAAACAGATCTCTCCCAGTTGCCTGAGTGACTGTTCAGCTCCTTTGCCCCGAATTTGATGTAGATCATTCTCACTTCTGAATTATTCATAAACCTCCAAGGTAAGTTTGAGATAATTGCCAAAAGCTACCTCTGATGTCCACTTGTGAAGGCTCTCCAGACATAATTCTACCTAAATACCCTTCATCCTGTTGTGATGACTAGTATTAATGGCTAATCAAAAGCAAAAGGTTGGTGATGGCAATTCTTACAATGCCACTGCCTCCTCCCGCTCAAGATGCAATCAGAGCCATTTTCCAGGGTTTATTTACGCTCTGGAAACTAGCTGTTAGCTTCATTATCACTCCCCACTGAGAAATTTACTCTACTACTTCCTTAGATTTGCAGGAAACCTCTTTCAGAGAAAAATGTAGATTTCCCCAAGAAGCAAATACGTCTGAGGTATTAAAAAAAAATAACTTTTTTGGGTAATACAGTACAAGCACAGCAAATGATTTCCCTCTTTGAGCCAAGATAGGAAAGATTAGGTTATGTTTGGCCTATGTCCATTTTTGAGTATGTGGAAAGCAATGTGGCTTTGAATGAGGTTTTGATATCTTCAGAATCCTAGGGAGCTTTATTTGCTTTCCATTAATCTTTTGAATACTAAGCTTGCTGCATCTTTAAGGGTTTGGTAAACGCAGTTCTGTACCACACAGCTTTGAGGGACTAAGGACCACCAATGATCCAGGGCAGAAAACTCAGGATCCAAAACTGTTTTTAAAAATTCTAATAAAGGGGCAACTACGTGGCACAGTGGATAGAGCACCAGCTCTGAAGTCAGGAGAACCTGAGTTCAAATCCGGCCTCAGACCAAACACTTGACACTTACTAACTGTGTGACCCCGGGCAAGTCACTTAACCCCAAATGCCTAAAAAAAATGCTAATAAAAACTGGCTTTAGATTGGTTTGGAACAGAAGGGGGGCACCAAACCCAGGAAAATGCTACAAAATTAGAGACATGTGGATTGGAGAATACACACATCCAGTGGCAAAGACTCTGATTCCCTATTAATAAGATTTCAGGGAACACCACCCTAAATTATTTGTAATAGTAATCAGTCCATCAATAAGTATGTATTATTTATTCTATGCTAGCCATTGTTCTAGAACCTAGGGATACAACATCAAAGAAGAAGGGAATGAACATTTGTTATGTTCCTGCTAGGTGCCAGATGCTTTACAAATACTATATCATCTGACCCTTATGCCAATCCTATTAGGTAGGTACTAAAATTATCCCTATTTTACAACTGAGGCAGGCAGAGGTTAAGCATCTTGTCCATAGTCATACACCTAGTAAGTGCTTGAAGCTAGATTAGAACTTAGGTCTTCTTGACTCCAGGCCTAGTACTCTATCCATTGTGACAGCTAAGTATATGGAGGTAAGGAGAGATAATATATAATAGGCACAGGGGAAAGCCAATGAAAAGACATAGATATAGAAGATAGAGCCATATATGGAGAACAAATTTGACTGGTTTGCAGAGAATGGAAGTTGCTGGAAAGCAACTGGAAAAAGTTGCTAGGAAAAAAAAAAGACTGGAAAGATGTGTTAGGACCCAAGTATGAAGGATTTCAAAGTTTAACGTAATTTATATTCTATCTTTTGAGATAAAAGAGGGCCATTAGATTAAGTAGGAGCTAGAGTCAGAACTGTGATTAAGAAAAATCACATAATCAAATGTATAGAAGATAACAGAGCAGCCGGGGTGGGAAAACCAATTCAGAGGTCATTACGGTAATAAAAGAAAAAAAAAACTGATAAAGGCCTGAACTAAGATGGTGACTACATGAATAAAGAGAAAGGGATGGTTGGAACAGATTTTGTAGCAGTAGACTTGGAACGATTTGATACATGATTAAAGATGAGGTGGTGGGAGATAGTGAGATATCAAAGATAACTCTGAACTTATGAACCTGGGACACTGAAAGAATGATGATGCCTTCAACAGAACTATGGGAATTGAGGAAAGGAGTGGTGAAAGATAATGATTCCTGTCCTAGACCAACAATTACAAAGAGAAGACCTTCAGAACTATTCTTGTTCTTTAATTAATAATATGTCCAAAATATGATAGCATGCCTCTTCTGATCTAGCATAAATCACAAAAAGATCAACCAAAGGAATGAGAGATGGTTAGGCTAGAGAAAGCTTAAACAAAACATGAGAGTTGTCCTCAAGTATTTGAAGGACTGACATATTGAATAGGAACTAGATCCATCCTAATCTTCAACCGAAGGGCAGGAGTCAGAACAATGGATGGAACTTGCTGGAAGGTCTGATGTAATGAGAAGCTTAGAGCTACCCAACAATGTGAGTTAAACAAAAGTGGAATGTGGTGTCCCGGTACTAAGCTCATTGGAGGTTTCTAAGCAAAGGTTTAATGGCTATTTCTGGTTATTTTAAGGAATATTCTTTTTTTCAGATATGGCATGAGTTGGTAATTGAAGAGGGCCCTTCTGATACTAAAATTCTCTGATTCTGGTCTGAGCATTTGATCATACCAATTTATCTTTTTTTTTGGTGATGTAAAAATAATTCTCTGTAAGGTTTCTTCACATTTTTCAATTTTTCTATTTTTGTATCAATTTTTGCTTTCCTTAGGAGGAATCTCTTCTTGAATTGAAGTTATATGTAATCACCAATATGCATTTCTGAGAGCCATCTTTTCACAACTTTGTTGAAGAGAAGCTTTTCAATCTTGGCCAAACATTCATCCAAACCATTGGAGTCATTTCCAGTTTATGTCCCACTTATTAAAGAAATAATCACCTCTCTCAAACTCATGAAAAGTTAAGAAAAGAACAAATGAATTTATCAAACACTTGTTATGTGCCAGCCACTTTGTTAAGCACTGGGAAACAAAAACAAAAAAGCAACAGTTCGTGCTCTTAAGGAACTTAAATTCTAATGGGAAAACAACATATATTGGAGATAGATGACCAGGGAAGGGAATTTTGGTCTATGGTCTAAAGGGGTGATGAGTTGATCTATAATGCAGCTGATTGTCATTCTTCTCCTGTGGGAAATGACTTTGTGATGGTAGCTTAAGAAAAAGAGTATTTAATAGTATTTCTTTGCAATTGTGGTCCATCTGATCTTGAGAACACAGTTGCAACACATTTCCAGATGTTTAGTCCACAGCAACTTCTCAGATGAACAATGAAAAATCCATCTTTTTTCTTTACGGAGAATTTTTCATGTGCTTCTAAAATATTCTCAAAATTATTTCCTTTCAATGTGACAAAGTTTGAAGCTGTTACCTTATTTTCCCTGAGTAATTCCTTTCCCATATTCAATCACTCTAGAATAATTACTCTTAACTTATTCCATTTATTTTTTCATGAGTCTCAATAGTTCTCTCTACAATCATATGATGATGTGATATGAGAGAGGATGAACAATTATAATTAGCTAATGAGAATGAAGCCTAAGTCAGTTGGGAACAATGCCCCACAAATATTCTTTTTCTTCAATAACCAAGCATTGATATTAGAAAGATAAAAATCTGAAAAGAGCTGCTTTTTTGTTGAAATGAAGGAAGAATACAATTCTTGAATTCACAGGTCTCTGAATACTAGAGGCAATTAAATACTGGAAGAAAACTGGAGAAAAAATGGCCAGATATCCCCTATTCATCACAATAGCAATTATGTATAGTCTATTCAGAATTTGGGTTGTAATTATGTTGGAAGCATGGTGTAAGGGAGAATAACATCAAAACAATGATTTAGCAATAATGTATAGAATTTTTTTTTGCAAACCTCCTTATAACTCTGTATAAAAACCTTAAGATCATAGGTTTTGAACTGAAAGAGATTTAGACTTTAGAGGTCATTTAGTTCAATGTTCTTGTTTTATGGATGAAGAAAATGAGGAACACATCAGCTAAGTAACCTGTCCAAGATCAAATATGCTATAAGTGACATAATTGAGATCCAAATTCAGGCCCTTTGATTTTAAACTGCCCCCCCCCTCTTCCCTGTCATCCTGCAGCTAACTTTTGATACTTGAAGCTACATTTTACGGGGATTTAACCCTTTAATCTCTAAAACTCTGTGCTGGGGCACATGCTTTCCTGATTGGTGATCAGTGTACCTCACTTGACCCACTGATATCTAGTCAGGCCCAGGCGTGTTTCACTTTACACCTCAACCATCTTCTTGCCTGCCACAAGGTATACCATTGATATACCCCAATGACAGGTATACACCAATGATGGGAATGCTTATAACAATGCATTTTAGCTCCAAGGTAAGTATTGTATATCAGAGGCATTATTGGATAGTGGATAGAGCTTTGCACTCAGTAGACATGAAACCTAGACCCAACTCTGCAACTAACTCATCACATGACCTTTGGGGATATACTTTACCTCTCTAGGCTTTAATTTCCTCTTCCTCTATAAAATGAAAGAATTTGACTAGGAAATATCTAAGATCTAAAATTCTATGCATGAAGAAAAGCTCAAAAATAGTTAAAGGAATGATTAAAAACTTAAAAATTAGAAAATTAAGTATTTAGCTGTAACTGAGTTTATTTTTTTTTATATTTTTATATTTTATTAATGATTTAAATAGGAGATGATGATTGGACTTGTTATTTAATTGGTATGTGGTTTCTTGGATAAGGAAACACCATCTATCAGTGTAGACAATGTTTCTGCAATCTTAGTTCCCCAGAGCACTGAAAGTTTAAGTGACTTGCCTAGGGTCATATAGGCAGTATGTTTCAGAGGGACTTGAACCCAAGTTTCCTAATTTCAAAGCTCATTCTCCATCTGACTCTCAGTAAAATAATGTTCATTATGTTTATTTTTAAAAGTAATCTGTTTTAATGTATTAAAAGCACCATGAGTGGAAAAGAATGCTATTTGACTCATATAACCACCTATTACAGAAATCTATCTGTTCTAACCATGAGGCCATAGCTAAATCTCCATTAGAGAGAGCTCACTCAAATTATAAGGCAAGTATTTAGGCCAAAATAGAAAGCCTTTTAATTCACAGTTGACAAGGAATATTAAATGTCATAGTTTTCTGTCCTTCTTTCTGGACATTAAAAAAAATAGCAATGTCACAGGAAGCTCTGATTCACTAAAAGAAGTATAGCATTTATATCTTAACAACCACAAAAATGAACTCCTGGAATGCATTATGCAAGGATGGAGGGGTGGGGTTAGGAAGAAGATGTCTTTTAAAGTCCTCCTCCAATACTTCATTATTATATAGTATTGATCTGGGTCCTCAAACCCTATGCCAGTGAAGTACAAGCTCTGGCAGGTCCTATCAAGCTGGCAAGGCTACATGTATAGGTCTACTGATGAATATGCCTATCGTTCCAGAATCAATCCAACTAAATTTGGAGAGCCTCTTACTCAGTTTGGCTACTGGGTGATTAATTTTTCAACTGTCAGTCTTGGTGGGGGGAGCAATCTGCATCTATGCAACACGTACTCATACCAAAGAAGTTGAATCACAAGCCCCAGGTTTGAGCACTGCTCCCACCACGCACAGCCACAAAGCTGTGTGACCTTGAGTGAATCACTTAACCTATCTGAGCTTATCTCTCCCTCTGTAAAATTAAGATGATGACGCCTATACCAGTTACCTCACAGGGATGCTATTTAAATACGCTTTGTAAATGAAATGCTATAAAATTGTGTCAATATCTTGGTCACCCTCCTGCAGATGTGCTAGTGAGCAATTGAATGATTAATGTTAATAATAGTTTCCATTGGTCACAAACCTTTTTATTATTTTTTTAGTTTCACAAGATATCGCAAAAACCAAGTGGTATAAAGAATCCCTGAACTAGATTTTGTAAAAGTTATAGAGTAACTGAGAGCTGGTTGTATGCCAATCCTTGGCTAAAAACATGTTTATTTAAGAATAGTTCTAGAGGTTATCATCAATTCATAAAGAGAGGGAGATACTCTAAAATCTACTAAATTTATAAATATTCTCTAAATAACCATATACAGTATTAAGAAATTAGTTCCTGTTTTGTTTTATCTTTACTAAAAGGTTCCTTACTTAAAAACAACTTTTAAAAATGCCTGGATGTTTAATTGTTGTTTTGGTCTAGATCTATAATTTCACAAGTGTGAAGTATCTATGCTGAAGAAATCCTTCAAATTAGGTAGATCATCACCCCACCTGTAATCTATGGACTTAGAGGATTGCTTAAGGCACTGAAAAGTTAAATGACTCGTTTATCACACAACCAATAGGGGTCTGGTATTCCTGGTCTCTTAGTTACTATTTTATGGTATTATTGATGGAATGTAAGCTCTTTGAGGTCAGCGGCTATTTTATTTTTATCTTTGCAGCCCCAGTTCTTGATATGGTACCTAGGGCATAGTTTTTGTTATTAATAGTGTTTAGTTGTGTCCAGCTCTTTGTGACCTCATGGACCATCACATGCCAGGCCCTTTGATCCTCTGCTATCTCCCAGTCTGTCCAAGTTCATGTTCATTGTTTCCATGAAATATTCTTTGCTGTCCCCTTCTCCTTTTGCCTTCAATCTTTTCTAACTTTAGAATCTTTTCCAATGAGTCCTTTATTCTCATTATGTGTCTAAAGTATTTAAGCTTCAGCTTCAGTATTTATCCTTCCAAAGAATAGTCTGAATTAATTCCTTTAAGTATTGACTGATTTGATCTCCTTGCTGTCTAAGAGACTCTCAAAATTCTTCTCCAGTACCGCAATTGGAAAGCATTGAGTCTGCAGTGCTCAGCTTTCCTCATAATTCAACTCTCACAGCCATAAATTACTACTGGGAAAACCATATCTTTGACTATATGGACGTTTGTTAGTAAAGTGATGTTTTCTTTTAGTATGCTGTCCAGATTTGCCATAGCTTTCCTTCCAAGGAGCAAGCTTTTTTGTTTGTTTTGGGGGGTTTTTGTTTGTTTTTTTGTATTGTTTTGTTTAATTTCATGACTATAGTCAGTGCCTGCAGTCATCTTTGAGCCCAAGAATATATATTTTCTTGGGAAAGATACTGGAATGGTTTGCCACTTCCTTCTCCAGTGGATCACCTTTTGTCAGAACTCTCCACTGTGACTTCTCCTTCTTGGGTAACCCTGCATGGCATAGTTCATAGTTTCACTGAGCTACATAAGCCCCTCTGCCATGACAAGGCAGTGTTCCAGGAGGAGTAGCATAAAGTAGATGTTTAATAAATGCTTGTTACATGATTGTCTCTGCTATTTGAAATTCTAAAACATATTTGCTTAATTTTTATACTGTTTCATTGCTAAATGAAAACAAGTTAGTTTCAAAATAAACACCATTCTATTTTAGGCTTAGGAGAATTGTGATAAGAGTTAGGCAAGTGAATATTTGCCTTAGGCATGCAAAGCTGAGGGGTACACATAAATATATGAAGCCTGCATTTTCTATCCAAGAGTGCCTTGCCATTAGAATAGAAGGACCAGTTTTCTATTCTTTCCTCAGGTGCAAAATTAGTCATGTATTGTGCAGAGCCTTAGGGGTGAGCACATGGTGCTGAATTTTTCAGAATGGGAAATTTTCAAAGACTACCTACTATTTCCTAGCAGCACTGTAATCTGAATCAGTAAAAGGAGTATCAAAACTGACAAAAAAATCATAATTCTGGATTTATTGAAGGGCTTACTTTAAAGGGGAATTTATTTTTTATCTTTTAATTTGGGAGGAAATAGCCTCAAATTTTCCAGCTCCTTGTGATGAAAATGTCAGGGGATTTGAATAGCAGCTGACATTTTCAGACCAAAGAGATTTTAGTAACTTACAAAATTCTTTCTTACACTGTCTCCTGAATCAGAGGACGTGGATAAGTATCTGTCTTCTGTTGCCTATCTACCACCTGTGTGACTTTGGGCAAGTCATTTAAGGATTTGGGTATCAGTTTCTTTATCTGTAAAATAAGGGGATTTGACTAGGTGCCCTGTAAAGTAACTTCTGGCTCTAAATCTATGATCTACAATCATGTTGCTGAAAAATATTGAGCCATCCACCCTAGGGTAAGCCTGCAGACAGAATGACAGATAAATCAGAAATTCAGATGAAGAACCTCTACAAAATACATACATGTTAAATATGCAAATATAAACTGGTCAACCAGAATGGTTCAAGACCTCTATTTCATGTTATATATGAATTGGTTGAAAGAACCGGGGATGTTTAGCCTGAAGAACAAAATACCTAAGCCAAGACATAATAATTCTCTTCAAGAATGTAAAAGATCATCATGGAAAAGGGATTATTCTTAGTCTACTTGGCTCCAAAGGAAAAAACAGAAGCCAATGTGTAGAAGTTGCAAAGAGAAAAACTTGGGCTTGATGTCAGAAAAAAAAATCTTCCTAACACACAGAACTGTCCAAGAATGGAATCAATTTCCTTATAATCTAATGCTTTCCCCCACTTCAAGCAAAACTGGATGACCACTTGGAAATGTTGTAGATTGGATTCTTCTTCAGGAATGGTTGGACTAGATCGTCTCTGAGGTTCCTTCCAACTATGATAGTCATCTTCCTGAAAACTCTTTGGGGGAAAGACCAAATCTTATACATCTTTCTATTCTTTAAAAATGTCTAGTGGATACTCATAGAATCACAGAAATCTTTATATAGTGTTGAAAGAATAATCATATTTCTTAAAACTATTATTCTTTCATACCACTTCTTTTTATTTGTATGCTTTTTTGATATTATTTGCCTAATAATAGAGAATAAGTAAGTTAATAATCACATTTATTATAATTATCATTCTACTGCACCTTTACTTTTTGTTTTGTCTTTTTTTTTCAGGTGGACATTCTAACTGATATGTAGCAAAAAATTAGAAAAAAAAAGTTAGCAATGTAATTGCAGGAACTAAAGGAAAACTAAGAAATAGACCCTTTCCTATCTAGGACAGACTAACCTATCTACTCAGCCTCAAATTCAGTCATCCAATGAATAGATAGCTACCAGAAAGGGATCAGTCTCTGTTGAGGAATTTCCATATAGCCCTGGCTAAAGGCAAAGCAGTCCTTTGGGGACACATCTAAGAGAATTTGAGGTAGATGTTTCAGCTTACTCTGTACTCAGAATGTTGATGGCAAAAGAGGGAAAAGGTCAAATGAGCAGCCTTGAAAATTATAGCTTAATCCTCCCAACCCCTATAGTAGAAAAAAGAGGGAATATTGTAAAGGACAAAATTAAAGTGTGTTTCCTTAATTCTTGATATTTTTAGAAATGAAAAGCTGAATTGCTTTCTTTCTAGGCAGTAGACGTTCCAAGAAAAATGGTATTGACATTTGTTTCTCCAACTGGAGTGCTAAGAGCTTTTACATTTCTTAAAATGTCCTTTTATAACAGTAATACAGATTGAAAATATTAAGTGACTCTTTTGTTTCTAATATCTTTGGTTTACCCACCACCAACACCACCAACACTTTTGTCACGTAGAATTTTGGAAATGCATGGTATAGTTCCAAAGTTCACTTCTTTTGGTCAAAGATCAGTTAGTCCCAAGCCATTATTAACAGATAATAAAATCCTAGCCATGGAGATGAGGTTATCTTTATGAGGGAAGGAAAAAAATTACACCATAGAAACAATGGAAAATTGTTCAGTATGCAAATTTTGAAATCCCTGGCCATTAAATATTTTAAATCTCCTTTGCAACTAGGCCTAAAATCGCAAATATGAAAAAAATGTTCAAGGTGCTTCTTTTTATATAACTCATATATATATATGTATATATATACATATACATATATATATTTAAATTTATTCAGTGAGCTAACGTCTTCACAGATGCAGTTAGATTCTTCAGCCGTTATACTCTAAGTGCTCCTTAGAACACATGCGGACTACTGTGTTCAGTTCTGGATAGCAAGGGGGAGGAATATCCAGAGGAGGGTACCAAGATGGTAAAGTCTATAATATAGAAAAATCTATTGAAGGAAGTGGGGTTTAGTGTAGAGAAGACTAAGGGGAAAGAGAGTGGGAAAGGGGTAGGTGGACAAGATAACAATGTCCAACTAATGAGGGATAATCATGTGGAAAAGGGATTAATCTTGTTTTGTTTGCCCCCAGGAGGCAGAACCAGGAACAGATGACAGAAGTTGCATTTTTTCTCTGGTTATAAGGAGAAGTGTTGTAACAAGTGAAAGCATCCCAAAGCAAAACGGGCTGCCAGAGTTAGTAGTGGGTTCATCCCCCTTCCTGACAGTCTTCACACAGAAGCTGAATGGCTCCTTATAAAGTGGATTATGATTGTTTATTCTTTTAAATTATGGATCATATTTGATGGCTTCTGAGGTCTCTTCCATCACTTAAAATTCTATTATTCTTGTTTCT
The DNA here is from genome assembly GCF_900497805.2 of Vombatus ursinus. Taxonomy (NCBI): domain Eukaryota; kingdom Metazoa; phylum Chordata; class Mammalia; order Diprotodontia; family Vombatidae; genus Vombatus; species Vombatus ursinus. The sequence goes on along the minus strand of NW_020954565.1, from coordinate 5,859,503 downwards.
TTTGAAAAAAGAATAAGGCTCCCTTCTTTACAGAGATGGAGGGCTATGAGTATAGAATGCTTTCAGGCATGGTTGATATGTTGGTTTATTTTGCTGAATTGTTTCATTCTCCTATTTTCTCATTCTTTTTTTTCCTCTGGGTTGACTGGTTGGAGGTAAAGAGACAAGCAGCAGATTTATTCAGAAATGAAGATGTTATAAAAATAAAGTATATCAATAAGGGTGTTTTTTTTATTCTTTTTTTTAGACTAACAGGAGAAAAAAGGTAAGAGGAAGGAAAGAAGAAAGGGAAGGAGAGACAGAAAAAGAGAGCTAGAGGCAGAGACAGAAAGAACAATAAACAAACTTGGTTTATATGCACATACTCTTTTCCCCTGTCAAATGTTGAGAACCTATTGGACATAGCCATCCTTAATATGATTTCTCTCCTGAGGAACATGCTGGAAAGTTGCCATAGGAACAGAGGTGGTTTTTTTAATCATCTTGAAAATCTTGCTGCCTAATCATAACCTTAAAAGTTGTCATTTCCCCTGCAAATACTGAGTTCCTCTCTGGCATACAACAGTTTTCTGGAGACTTCAATTGCCTACTGTCTCAGCTTTACCTACTGGAAATAATCCACCAAAGGCTTGATCCTGTTTTACTGTGGGAAAAACAAAGCAAAACAAAAACAAACCCCTATTGCCTGTAGGAAAAGTGTGCCTTTACAATTGTTTGGAATCTTAAGGGCAAAGCAGGAGTGTCTGAGTTTCTTTGCAACCATTGAAGTAATGCTAATCCCATTCTTTGGGGTCAAAAAATGTCTCTGCTTTGGTCACCTGTCGGTAGTTTCACTGTTAGTTCTCAGGAAGGTTGACGAATGACAATGATTTTCCAGCTTACTCACTCCATCTTTACCTGACCTGGAACTAAGCAAAGAGAGTCATTTTCCTGCTCCCTGTGTTCCACATGTGTTCAATATTAGGGGCAGTCACCTAGGACTTTGAGAGTTATTGGAGGAGAAAACTCTCAAGAGTTGCTGTGCCAATATCTTCAGCAATATTTCTCTAGGTTTCCCAACTCCAAAAAACCTAATTATGAGGTCAAAGAAGGCAGGTTCCCTTTTGTAAAAATGTGGTTTTTGCATTTGAGATGCTAGAAGTTATATTTTTTTCTATTGTCAATCATTTCATATTTCTAGATCCCACAGAATTAGGTGTATTTTTGTTGCTAAAATACCACTGCATTATTTTTTCTTTTTTTAAAAATATTATTTGCATTTATCTGTGATGTAATCTTAAGAATAAAATGATTAAGATCATTCATCACAAAATCCATAGGAGCAAAGTGCCAGTTAGACTAGCACAAAATGAGATATTGGGGTGTATATCATACTCTATGCTACAAAAAACATAAACTGTCTGGGATTTGGGAAGTTTTATAGGCCAGTCCTGACACAAATAAATTTGGTAATTTAAGTTTGAGACTGAGAGAAAATGAAGTACTCCTACAATATATAAGCGATTAACTAAAGAAGTTTACCCAACCATAGTGTGGAAAAGATACTCAAAGAGTACCTCTTTATTCCAATAAATGTGGTTTGCCCTTGTATTCATACAGAAACTAATCTGGTCTGTAGGTCAGGCTGTGGTGGCTTTCAGAGCCGTGAGACATCTGTTAAGTTTAAAATGGACTGACTCCAGCATACCCTTTGACCCGCAGTAGTACTTCTAGGGCTGTATCCAAAAGAGATCATGAAAATGGGAAGGGGACCCACATGTACAAAAATATTCATAGAGCTCTATATGTGATGGCAAAAATTGGATATTGAGGGGATACCCATCAATTGCAGAATGGCTGAACAAGTTGTGGTATATGAATGTAATGGAATACTATTGTGCTGTAAGAAATGATGAGCAAGCAGACTTTAGAAAAACCTGGGAAGACTTGTATGGACTGATGCTGAGTGAAATGAGCAGAACCAGGAGAATGTTGTACACAGTAACAGCCTCACTATGCAGTGATTAACTTTGATAGATTTAGCTCTTCTCAGCAATGCAAGGATCTAAGACATCTCCAAAAGTGAAAAAAATGGAAAATATTATCCATATCTAGAGAAAGAACTATGGAGTTTGAATGCAGATCGAAGAGAACTATTTGCTCTTTTTTTTTCTTTTGTTTTGTTTTGTTTCTTCTTTCTTGTGGTTCCTCCCATTGGTTCTAATTCTTCTTTACAACATGACTAATGTGAAAATATGTTTAATGGGAATGTATATGTAAAGCCTATATCAGATTGCATGCTGTCTTGGGGAGCGAGGTGGGGAGACAGGGGGAGAACATTTAAAACTCAAAAATTTTGAGCTTAAAACTCAAAAACTAAAAACAAATTAATAAATTTTTTTTTTTAAAAAAAAGAACAAAAGGGACTGACTTCATTTGAGATAGCCTCTTCTATGTCCTTAGGTGACTAATTGCCACATCATGTAGGCCTTACCCCCTAGGTCAATCAAATCTTTGGAATAGCTTCCTTGACTTTTAGGAAAAGATCTAGCCCACAATGGGGGGGGGGGGGGTACCCTGGTTCCTATTATAGTAGTTAACTGAGTTTAAGGTACATAGACCTGGAACCACAATGTCTGATTCTGTTAATTAACTATGTTTGTGGCCAAGCTACTTAAATTATTTAGTCTGCTTCCTCATCAGTCAAATGAGAGAAATCTGTCCTACTTATGTTATAGGTACTTCGTTAAAGATCAAATTGGGAAATGGGGAAGCCCTTTAAAAACTATACAGTGCTAAAAAATGAAAGAAAAAAGAAAAGAAAAAGATAACTATAAAGTATTAATTAAATACACAATATCATCATTGCTGTCCTTTAGTGTAGACTGGAGTAGAGTTGAGTCTGTACAACACAAAGTGAAAGGGATTGATTGTACTTATTTATCTCATAGGGTCATAAAACATGGAATCATAAATCTTGAAGAGAGCTTAGAAATCATCTCATTCAACTCCCTCGTTTTACAGATCATGAAACCAAGTGACCTGCCGTCATCATCATCATTATCATCACCACTAGCATTTATATAGCATTTTATGGTTTGGAAAATACTTTGCATATCTTTTAGTTGCCATTATTATCCCCATTTTACAGATGAAACTAAAACTGTGAATTGCCTAGGATTACATAGCCAGTAAGATATTCCTGACTCTAAGTTCAGCACTCTATCAACTACACAACCTAACTGCTTTTCCTAGACTCGGAGATCCAGATAAACTAGCCTTCTCTCTGTTCCACACATATAACACTTCAATGCCAGTGTCCACCTCTTTCCAAACCTGAAATTATTAACACCCCAGAATTAACTGTCTGACTTCTCATGCATAGGATCCAGGAGAAGATAATCTCCCTGAGGGCAGGGCCTAGCTTGCTTTTGTATTGTATCTAACACAGTGCTTGGCACATTGCAGGTTTTTCATAAATGCTTGTTGATTGATTGATTGCCTTCTTTGATGACTTTTGTAGAGAAACAGAATTGGAAGGAGACAAATAATTTAACTATTTTCCCCTACTCACCCACCCATCTTTAGGAAGGGCAGGCATGGAGTTTTATAAAGAATTAATAAGAAATACCTAGCATCTATACAATGTTGTAATGTCTGCAAGACTTCTATATATTTGAGCTTCACAATGACACTTGTATGGTTGGGATTAAGGATATTATTATCACCCCCGTTTTACAAATGAGAAAACTGAAGCTCAGAGACATTATGAAAATTGTCCATGGTCACTCACCCAGTAAGTGCTAGATGCAGGATCAGAATGCAGATATTCCTCCTTTAAGTGTCAGCATGCTATTACATCACATTCCCTCTAAAAAACAATAGAAGCAAATAAAATATTCTTTTCTGAAGCTATCCATAGATTCTGCAAGATTATAAGCCTTAATTTGAATTTTACAACAAAAAATTTTACCGGGTTTTACTACTATAAACTCAATACCTACTAATATATCATCCTTTGCACCCATACAGACTTCAGCATGGTATTGTGTATAGAGAGATGGTTTTGAAGCTAAGAAGATGTGGATTTACGTATGTCTCCTTTACACTCACATAGCCACCTCCCAGGCCCAAGTCTTCATTATCATCTCATGCTGGGGCTACTTCAATAACTTCTGGCTGGTATCCCCACTTAAGTCAGAACATCCTCTACTCAGCTGTCAAAATGATCTTCCTAAAACACAGGTCTGATCATGGCACCCTCCTCCTACACTATAAACCTCAAAGGCTCCTAATTATCTTCCAGGATCAAATACAAAATCTTCTGTTTGACTTTCAGAGCTCTTGGCAACCTGGCCTCTTCCCACCTTTCCAATCTTCTTACACCTTGTATTTTGCAATGTAGTGACACTGGTCTATTTAATGTTCCTTACACAACACACTGTGTAATCTGCCTTTTCACTGGCTGCTCTGCATGCATGCAATGTGATGTCACCTTGTCTCTACTGCCTAGATCCCTTAGCTTCATTAAAGTGTTGGCTCAAATCCCACCACCTACAAAAGACCTTTCCGAGTCTTTTCCATGCTAGTGCCTTCACTGGGAGATTGCCTTCCATTTATATCACCCCTATTTTTTACGTACACAGTTGTATGCATGTCATCTGCCCAATTAGAGTATGAGCTCTTTGAGGTCAAAGACTGTGTTTTTGCCTTTCTTTGATTCCCAGCATGTAGGCAATACTGAGGACATAGTAAGTGCATAATAAATGCTTGCTGACTGGCTGATTCCTTTCACAATTACAAGGCTCAGTGATTCCTGAAGTCACTTACGCTCTCTGTGGTCTAGGTCAAGGTATGGGGCAGAGGGCAAACTCAAATAGAAATGGGATCCATTGAGCTATTCATAAGGATCCTTACAGGCATATATTGACTTAGAAAATCACAAATTAGTATTATCTGTGCATCACAGTGTGATTTTGGCCTAAGTAAAAGATGAAAACTTATGAAAAATGACTAAACATGATGAGACTAGTGGGTAATTGGAGCAACTAATACAATTGTTCTCAAATTGTGTATGGCACAATTTTTATTTTTATTTATTAATCAGCATTTTTGTGTATTTTGTTAAGTATTTCCCTAATCACATTTTAATTTGGTTCAGGTGCACTGAGGAATGTTGTAGACCCTGCACACCACTGGAGGCAGTGTGTTTGACACCTCTTTTCTAGCCAGCTTTTTAAGACTAGGTCCTGCCATATTTTGACAGAAGTACTCTTTTTTATCAGTTGTTCCCTATGCTAATGAAATCACAGGTCCAGTCCCTATTCCAGAATCACTGATTATATTTACATTATGCTTTGAGGTTTGCTATATACATTCCTTTGAATAATCCTATTTGATGGATAACAGTGCCTTATTCTCATTTTACAAATTAGTAAACTAAGGCTCAGATCATTAGTTGTGCACAATAACACAGCTAACATAGTTGTCAGAGCCAAAACTCAAGCCTAAAATTTCTAACTCCAAAGCCAGTGCTTTCTTCCACCAAACCATACTGCTTTCCCAAGAAACAGCAAGATGAAAAATAATGCTAAATAGAGCACTGGGCTTAAAATCAGGAAGACTCTGCTTTGTGAGTTCAAATCTGTCCTCAGAAACTTACTAGCTGTGTGACCCTGGATAAGTTACTTAACCCTGTTTGCCTCAGTTTCCTCATCTGTAAAATGAGCTGGAGAAGGAAATGGCAAACCACTCCAATATCTCTGCCAAGAAAACCCAAATGAAGTCACAAAGAGTCAGGCATAACTGAAATAACTCAACAACAACAATATGCATGTAAATAATTCCTTTCTTATATACTAAGGATTTTGAGATTTGAGAGAGAGAATAATCTTTGATCAGAAATAGACTTTCCATTCCTTAGGAATTGTGTAGTTCCTCATACTTAGTCCTTTCCTGAAGTTGCTCTTGTCCTCAGATTAACTAACTGATATTTCAAATGAAGGATTATGCATCAGTGGAAGGAGAACCTTCAGACACAAACCCCTTCATCCTTTTCAGGTGATGTATGTTTTTTGACATTATAAAGAAATCTATATTGTCCATGATCTTGTACTTCTCAAATCAGTAGCCTTGGAGACTTTTTTTAAGTAGAGGAAAGATAAGGATGGCAAAGAAAATTGTCTCAAAATATGGTGTTCACTTTGCTACCTAGTATTTATGGTGAGGACCCTGAGAAAATATATAATGCACATATTCTTCTTCAAAGTCTGTGTCTTTTGAAAAGAGGAGTTTAGAGTGGTTTTCTATAAAAATAAAAAACACATTTTTTCCTTGACTCCAATTAATTCCTTTTCAAGTTACTATTGATTCAGATCAACTGCCTCTAATAGTGTCATCACTGGTGGTGAAGGGGTGTACAATGTGGAACTTGGGGTCCTTTGTAAGAACACAGCCATCCATCAGCTTACTGTCAAGAATGTTTCTGGAGATGGAAAAGGGCTCCTTGTCTCTCTTATTCCCATCTGGAATCCAAGGAACTCTGCTATAGGAGCAGCACAGCAGGAAAACCAATCAATTAATCCTTCAACAAACATTTATTAAGCGGCTCTTATATGCCCAATACTATGGTAGCTTCTAGGGATACAAAAACAAACATGAAATTGTGTTGATAATTACTTTCCATAGAAGAAGTCAACATATATGTACTTATAAATATATTTGAAAAAGGTACATACCTTTTAAGAGATACAAAGAGATATAAAATAAGCATAAGACAAATAAGGAGGGTAAGCACTAGAAGGTACTAGAATTTGGAAAGATCTAATGTAGGAGGTGGCGTCTTAGTTGAGCTTTGCTGAAGACTAGGAATTCAAAGAGGCAGAGATGAGGAAAGACTACTTTTCAGGAATGAGTCATACTTTGAGCCCTTCAGGGCATAGAAATAGGAGATGGAGCGTCAGGTGTGAGGAGCACCAAGAAAACCACTTTGGTTGGACCAAGAAATATTTGAAGGGGAATAATGTATAATAATCTTAGAAACAAAGATTGGAGCCAAACTGTGAAGGAATTTATATGCCAAACCAAGGAGTTTATGATTGTGGAGCAGGGGTTCTTAATCCTTTTGTGTGTGTTGTGGGGTAAAAAAAAAATTAGCAATCTGATGAAGTTTAAAAACTCCTTAGAATAATGTTTTTAAATTCAAAAAATAAGATTAGAGGAAAATCAGTTATACTGAAATGCAATTGTTAAAATATATTAAATAAAACAATGCTCATGGAAACCTCCCTGTCCAGGTCAAGAACTCATGTAGTTTCAGTCATGTCTGACTCTTCATGAGGCCATTTGGAGTTTTCTTGTCAAAGATACTGGAATGCTTTGCCATTTTTGTTTCCAGCTCATTTTACAAATGAGGAAACTGAGGCAAGCAAGGTTAAGTCACTTGTCCAGGGTCACACAGCTGGTGTCTGAGGCCAGATTGAACTCACAAAGATGAGTCTTTCCGATGTGTTCATCCACGGAGCAACCTAGCTGCCCTCAAGAACTCATACTTTAGAGATAATAGGGAACCCCTGGAATTCATTGAGCATGTGAGTGACATAATCAGACCTGTGCTTTAGGAAATAGTTTTGGCAGTTATGTAAAGGATGCATTGGAGAGGGGAGAACCTTGACAAAAGGAATCCAGTCAGAAGCTATTGCAATAATTCTGATGAAATGCTAACAGGGCTTAAACAAGGGTGTTGGCTATATGAGTAGAGAGAAGTAGACAGGTACAAGAACTACTGTGGAGGTAGTAATTTCCTTGTATTTTCAGCGCTTTTTGCAAACAGCTTGTATAGATAATTACTGAAAATTTCTTTAATATCAGTCAGGGGTTCCATACCTCTGACTCTAAAGGTATAGCTTCATTCTTGACCATGGGCACAACAGGAAGTGAGGAATTGCAAACATTCTCATGAGTAGCATTGCTCACAGGCTTTCACCACAATTAATGAGATGCCATCTTAAATGCACACTTAGGGTTGTCCTATTAGCTGAGCCTCTCAATGCAAGTTGGGCACTCCGAGGAAGCAAAGGGCCAGTAAGCTGGAGAAAACAGTTCCAACATGGCTCTATTTCACTTGTTCTAAATTAACCAATGTGAAAGGCAAATGTTAAATTTTAAAAACTGACAATGCATATTCAATGTAGACTCCCCAGTGTGTCTGCCCAATTCAAATGCGGCCATATGAATCTGTTATCTCTATAATATCTGAACAGCATGTGGGGCTTTAAGTGATACTGGAGTTTATCTGAAGCATAAAACTAATAGCCTGTATAATTTCTTACGTGCCACACAATGGGATTTTGGCCTAGGTAAAAGATGTAAACACATGAAAATTGATGAAACGTGAAAAGGATGGCGAGTAATTGGAGAAACTAGGACAACAGTTCTCAAATCTTTTTTTTTCCCTTGTGGCATGCTATTCTTTGCAATGAGGAATGTTAAGTTAATAGCCAAGATGGGTTCCAGGGAAAATAGGCCCCTAGACCCATTACCACATTGTGGAAGAAGTAACATTTTGTTTGTAGAGATAGAGCTTCTATAGTGATCTTCATGACACTAAGCCCAAAAAAGCAGGCAGCAAATTGAAGCTGGGGAGGGGAGCCAGGGAATATGAATATTTCTAAGTGTGGGGAGGAAGAATGTGGAAGGATGGTATTAGTGTCAGTGAAGGTGAGATGACACTTCAAAGTTGATAAATGTTGCAGCATTTTTTTCTGATTAAGGTCTAATTTTCAAGATATACAAGGAACTGATTCAAATTTATAAGAATAAGAACCATTCCCTAATTTAAAAGTGGGCAAAGGATACGAGCAGGCAATTCTCAAGGGAAGAAATACAAGCTATCAATAGCCACATTAAAAAAAAAATGTTTCACATTGCTAATAATTAGGGGGAAAGAGCAACTTAAAACAATTCTGAGGTTCCATCTCATACCCATTAGATTGGCAAAATTTAAAAAAAAAAGGAAAATTACAAATGTTGTAGAGACTAAAACATTTAAGGCAGCTAGGTGGCACAGTGAATAGAACACTGGGCCTGGAGTCAGGAAGACCTGAGTTCAAATAAGAAAGAAAGAAAGAAAGAAAGAAAGAAAGAAAGAAAGAAAGAAAGAAAGAAAGAAAGAAAGAAAGAGAGAAAGAAAGAAATGGCTTCAGAGAAATCTGGGAAGACATTTATGAACTGATGCAGAATGAGTGTGCAGAAGCAGGAGAATAACTTATGCAATAAAAAACATTATCAAAGAGATAAACAACTTTCAAAGACTTAAGAACTTTGATCAATGCAATGACCCATAATAATTCCATTGGACTGATGATAAGCATGCAACCTATCTCCTGACGGAGAGGTGATGGGCTTGGGTGCAGAATGAGACTTTTTTTTTTAACCTGGACATTGTAGAGATTTATTTTTTCCGCTTTATGATCCTTATTTGTTATATGGGTTTTATTTTCTGTTTGTTTTTCTCCTAGTGTAGTGGTAGTGATTATAATGAGAGAGGAGAGATAGAAGTGAGAGAGAATAGATTTTTTAGTAGAAACAAATTAAAGGTTTGCAAAATCCTGAAATTCAGGAGAACCTGTTTTTCTTTCTTTTATGGTTCATCGTATTAATTTTAAACTCAAAAGGAGCCATAATTATAGTGGTAGTAAAAGCTTGTAGTTTATAATTTATGTGACCCTGGGCCAGTCACTTACCTCTATTTGCTTCAGTTTTCTTCTATGAAAAATGGGAATAATAATAGCACCTATCTCCTAGGGCTGATGTGAGAATCGGATGAGATAATATTTATGTGTTTTGCACAGTGCCGGGCATATAATAGCTGTTTAATAATCAATTGTTCCCTTCCTTCTTTCCCTTAGCCCTCTTCACCCCCAGCTGCTTATACTTCCTCCCAAAAAGGGCCTTACATTTATTTTATGTAGGTTTGTTAGCTCTCTCAATAGAATCTAAATTCTTTGAAGGCAGAAATTCTTTCTGGTTTTGACTTTGTATCTTCAGTATCTAAGTGCCCTGTACATAGTAGGCACCAGTTAAATGTTTGTTGATTCATTATTGCCATATGACTTAGATAATTAATTTGGCAGAGTAATTCAATTTGCCCTTTAACTGCTCCCTGTGTCCATTGGCCAATGGGGCAATAGCTAAGTAATTCTTGCTTTTCTGAGAGAAGGATAAAAGGGGGAGTTAAATATTTAGATGTGAGTACAGAACAAACAGATGGTCTTGTTGACAGCAAAATGTCTCTCTGTTGCTATCAACTGCTCTTTGCTAAGCCCAGATTCTAGTCAGTGTGATTCATCAGCTCCTACAACTTTCTTTTCCTTACAATTAGAAATGTGACTAAGGAGAAACTTGGTATGGTCTTTTATATTACAAATGAATAGATAGGTAAAAGCCAATGCTAAGGAATTTAGTAAAAACAATGCTCATCTCTGATCTCACTGGTGTGGGTATTCCCTTCAATAATACAGATTGCAACCCCTCTCCGGCTGCCCATCCTCTGTGACTCTGAACCAATATAACAGTTACAGGAAAAGTCAATAGCAATATTCTGGATATTTAATCTCTTGTTCTTTCATATCACTTCATAGAGAAACATCAAGGTATGGAATATGTTAAAGCTGGATAGAACCTTAGATAATGAAATGTCCAGTGAATTCCTTCCTTTTCTAGATTAACAAACTAGAACCCGGGAGCACAAATGAATTACCCAAGGTCCCAATGCCAGTGTATGGCAAGTCCAGAACTAGAACCCAAGAATCCTGCCTCTATGTCCAATATTTGGCACACACCTCCAGTCAATCTGGCTCCCAGTCACACTAAGGATGGCAACTCACCTTTATCATGAAAAATTGCAATTTTTTCACCCATTAGGAGTGATATAAAGAATGGATTTTAGAAGCAGACTCTTAGACTGTGCCCCAACAAAAAAAATACCTCATTAAACCCTGGACAAAGCTATCATATCTCTAACAAAGAACAAACAAAGCCTTTTAGTCAAGAAGGGTTTAAATGTTATGGAGCTTAAGTTACATGGAAATAGTCAAACTCTCAGAATTCACCTTAGCCTTTAGTTTTTAAACGATAATTTCCCTTGTATTTGTGTCAAGTGACAAGGCCTTAAAGAAGCAACTGAAATGAAGATAGAAAGCTATGATTCACCCATGGGGATATAATTAATCATGTGCAAATAACAGTAGACAGTTGAGAAATCTAGACTGGTAACCAATCCAAAAGAAAGAACCATAACTTTTTTTAAATGTGTAGGAGAATAATACATCATTCACACATGTGCTTAAAGTTGGAGTTTTTGTTTATTGATTTGTTTTGTTTTTACAAATTACTTTATATCCATTATCTCATTTGAGCTTCACAACAAGCATGTTAGGCAAATGTCAATATTATCCCCATTTCGTGGATGAGAAAATGGAGGTTCAGAAAACTAATGTCATCACACATCTAGAAAGTACTGGAGGTAGAATATGAACTTGGGTCTTGCCCCTCGAGAAAGGACATGGGAGAAAACCTAAACCAGGGGTGGGGAACCTGCAGCCTCGAGGTCACATGTGGCTCTCTAGCCACACTTAAGGACCTAGAGAGCCACATGTGACCTCGAGGCTGCACGTTCCCCACCCCTGAGTCTTAAACCATGTCACTCTGACCAAAATGCAAAAGGACATAGTCAGCATCTTCTGAGGAGCCATGTCCAATCAAAAGGATTTAGTACATCAAGAATGACTTAAATTATGAGGGGGTTTTAATGAATGGCTGAGTAGTTCCATGAAAGAAAAAATCTGTAAAAGAAAAGAGTTTCATTAAATCTCCTAAACACTTACACCCCATGTAACCAATTAAAATTTTATTTATTTGACACTAAATTGACATATAAACTTGAATCAGGCTTATTAGCTACTAATTAGTAGCATTAGGAAGACTACTGTTTATTCCTAGCATTTGATCAAAATAAATATGTAAAAAGAATGACACACACAAACACAAATACACACACGCACGCGCACACACACACACACACACACTCACTCACTCTTACAACAGGCCCAGAACCAATGTTACCAACTTGCCATCTGCCATCTGCCAACCCATTACCATCATCATCTCCCATCGATGCAGTACCCCAGGCAATGGCACTTGTGCTACATAAATAATAAAAATAAATCAAGTGAATACTCCATTTTTTCTGTTCCTTCATGCATTATTACAGTTAGGACATGTAATTATCCCCAAAGCTGTCTTAGCCTCTATAACAACTAACTCTTTAATACATCCGGAATCTGTGATTTCATTAGTGGAAATCCTGCTGCTCTCTTTACTTATAAGCTTCCCAACCCTCTTATAAGTTGGTAAATGATCTTTCAGAGTTGATGTGATGGAGAACTTCCCCAGCCTGCATCCAATGTAGTGATGAGCCTCTCTGAACTCTCTGATCCTTGAAAAACAAGTATACATTATTTTGTCATCAATTGCAAATTCAAAAGTTTTTATTCCAATTTGGACATCTTAAGCATAGCTGTTAGAAACTAGATTTACATCTAAACTGTAATGATTGATTAGTAGATGCTTGTTGACTGATTATTCTTTTAATCAATACTCTTGCTGCTTCCGTATCAAACAAAAACAAAAACAAAAACCATGGCAGTCCTCTGTCATATTACTCCACTTAGAATTCTCCTGTATGTTTTCCCAGACCAAACTTTCCTATTCTGTACACAACTATTGTCTCCTCCTATTAGAACATAAGCTCCATAAGGACAGGGGTAGTTTCACTTGTGAATTTTTATCTTTAGTACCTGGCACCATGTTTCACATATGTATGCATTTAATAAATACTTATTGAATTTAATTGAATGCCCAGCCCACTATATCACTCCCTTTTGAAACTTAACAAAATAAAGATACTGACTAGTTACATCTAGAGATCGATTTTTTTAAGTGATGCAAGCCACTTGTATAACAAACCAAGACCAAGGCTTTCAATAGCCAAGGACCTTGACCACTGGTTAATATATGGTTTGGAGGAAGCAAAAAATAGAAAAAAAATAGGATGAAGCAATTATGACACCAGGTATCTTATTGGTGGAGGATATTGGGAAACAATCAAGTGAGGAGTAGAGAAGTATTTTGTGGTCAGGTGACAGTGGGGAGGGGGAATAAAGTTGTTACTTAAAATCAAGTTCTCAGGTTACAGCTAAAACTTAGCTTCACTAAATGGTGGTTAAAAAACAAAATGGAGTCACTTATACTATTTTTAACATTACAACCTGAAGTTTGTTCCTTACCTCAAAGTTTCTAAAATTGCTATTGATTCATTTTACATAAAGAATCTGTATCAATGACATGGGTCAATACACAGGTACAGGTAGATTCACATACTTTCAGAATGTACTTAACCTCATTAAAATTTCATAGACAGTTATCAATTGTGGTCAAATCAGACTCTACAATATAGTTCAAATATCAACAAAATGAAAATAATAAGCCTAACTCAAATGCAGGGGCACACTACTTCTTGTTCAACCACTAAAATTAAAAACTCAATCTTTTCTTCAGTATTTTCATTAATATAGTCAGCACAGAGATCCAGGTGAAACAGTTCCTGCCAAAAGACTGACCGTTAAGATACACTAAAGAACATACGTGGGTAACAGGATTCAACTTGAGAGTTTAATCCATTCAAATCATATCACTTAAAACGCTGACAATTAGATAGGCTGCTATCAGTCTCAATGCAAGTCATAACGCATGTTGGTCTATAAATTAAAATAGAAAAGTTTGTATGGGGAAAATAGGGAGTAATCTGATGTATTTAAAATAAACTTACCTGTTTCTAAGTGTGAAACTTATTATCAAGCCATACTTAACACCAAAAGATATCTAAATTCCTTGGGAAATACAGGTTATTAAGAATAAATTTTCTAGTTATCTTTTACTTTTTACATCTAATTTTCTTTCAGGATCTTTCATTTGGGGCCATGCTTGTTCTTTTTAATTTTGCAACACTGACTTGACTTGCACTTTTTGTACTTATAGTTCTTTCCACTTATATTGTTATATTCATTATATATGTTATTTTCTTGACTCTGCTTACTTCATTTTGCATCAGTTCATGGGGGTTTTTCCATGCTTGTCTTCACCTATCAAATGTTTTCTTTCCCCACAGTATTTAAAATATGTCTCTGAAATAGTTATAAATAGACATCATTCCATTCAATTAAATTTAACAGTGATTTATTAACTTTTACTATGTGAATGTCACTGTGCACATTATCATTTGAAAAGAAGAGATAAAATCATAGCAATTAGTTTCATGGTACAATGAATGAATGAATGAAAATTCATTTATTAAGAGCTTATACTGTGCTAAGCAATAGGGATAGATATAAAAAAGTGAGACACTGCTCTCAAGACGTTTTTGTTCCATTTAGGGAAAACAGTACAGTAATCCTCCACTGAGTTCACGTACCACAATTTGTTCAGCAATTTACTGCTTGATGACTTACTTTGATTCCAGTTCTTTGCTACCACAAAAAGTGCTGCTATTATGATTTCAGTTGATATAAGAATTTTCTTCTTATCAATGACTTCCTTGGGGATGTACCTAGCAGCGGAATCTCTGTGATAAAAGGTATGGATGATATAGTCACTTCATCTACATAATTTCAAGTTGCTTTCCAAATGGTTGTACTGATTCATAGCTCCTTCATCAATGCGCTATAATTTATTATCTTACCACAACTATTCCAACAGTGACTATTCCTAACATTTTTCATATTTCTGAACTTGTTGGGTATGAGGTAAGACATCAGAAGAATTCTGAATTGCATTCCCTTTATTATTAATGAATTGAAACATTCATTAATATGATTGAGAGTTTACACTTATTCTTTTGAGTACTATTTGTTCCTATTTTTGAACATTTGTTTTTGGTGAATGGTTTTTGTTTATATGAGTGTGGAGGTTCTTATGTATATTAGATACCAAATTTGTATTTGAGAAGTTTGAATCTAACATTTATTTCCCATTTAACCACTTCCTTTCTTAGACCACAAATTATTAAATTTGTTTGTGTAGTACCATCCCCTTAAAATAATCAATTTTTTATCTTTTGAAATGACCTTTATCTCTTGCATAGTAAAGAATACCTCTTCCACCCATAGCCATGAAAAAAAATAAACATAACTGTTTCTCCTAATTTTTGATCATCTGATCTTTGTTATGAAGGCAACATATCTAATTAGAATGTGTGGTAGTATATGGTATAAGGGGTTGGTCTAAGTCTATTTTTTTAACAGATTGTTTTCTAGTTTTCCAAGAAGTGGTTTTTAACCAAATAGAGCTCTTTGCTAAGTAATTTGTGTTTTGATGTTTATTGAACATTGGGTTATTGGGTTCCATTGTTTCTGATCCTACCTCGTCTATTCTGTTACATTAATTTACTTCTCTGTCTTTTAACCAATACCAAATGTGTTTGATAACCACTGATATAGACTATAGCTTAAGATTTGGAAATTCTATTCCCCCTTGATTGTAATTTTTAAAAAATATTTCCCTTCATATTCTAGCTTATGTTTCTTGAAATGATTTTTTATTATTTTATTTAGTTGTATATGTTATCCCTTTGATAATTTTAGTAGTGATCTCATGAAGCACCAAGTCCTTCTTGATAATACCTATTGAGGTATCTATCTCTCCCTGCCACGGGAATGTTCTTCAATGAGACCCTATCCCAACACTGAATTTAGATTATCGTATTTCCCCCCATTTCAGTATTTAATTTTGACACCTCATTTTGACACCTCACTTATGTTTGTGTCTCACCCTTCTTCCTGATAAACTACAAGGTTAATCTCTTCATCTTACTTCTCCCTCTCCTCTCTGTTTTTGTGTATCCTCACATTCTGATATTTAGTACCATCAAAAGAAAAAAAAAGATTCACCTGAAGGCAAGGCATTGTGAGGTTTAGTTTGTGCTGTTACAGGCCTGTTCCTCATCCTTCACTTCTGTTTTTGTTCTGTTTTCACTTTTGTTTCCTTGTGGACTTCTAGAAAAAATTTCTTAATGGTACCTCCATTGTTAAGTTGCTGTTGATTTTGCTTGTGTTTTTGCTGTTAAGCCCTTAGATATCTTTTTCTTTATATTTTTTTTTTCCTTTTTCTATTCTGGAGTAATTTATTTCTATATTTGTTCCTTCCTTGGTTACTGTTTTCATATTCCTCTTTTGTGCTTCTGTTTTCTGGAAGGCTTGCAAAACAACTAATCTGCCCATTTTAAACTTTTTTTTAGGAATTCCACAAATATCTCTCTTTTAAATATCTATGCTTTTTCATTGATTATCATGATCAGGTTTGCACAGAATGCCGTATTGAATTCCTTTGCTCTTTGAATCACTTTATTCCTTCCATTCTATAGTTTCTGGATGTTGCAAAATACTCTTGTGTTCTTCAAATTTCTTTTTTCCTGGGTATCTGGAGAATTTTTTGTCACTGGAAATATTAAATTTAAATACCACGTATCTTTGATTTTGCAGTACAAGATTTATTTTCTTGTTTTCCTTGTTTTCTTTGGAGCAATCTGTGAATTCTTTCAATTCCTACTCTGTTTCAGAAGTTCTGGACAGTTTTCTTGTGTTATTTCTTATTTAATGAGGTTCAGATTTTTTTACTTGTTTTCTTCTGGGAGACTTACGATACTAAAATTGGTTCTATACTCCTGTCTACAAGATCATTTTATTTTGCTTGTATAGAGATTATAATCTTTTCACATTATTGCATTGTTTCTCTTCTTCCAGATGTTCTTCCACTTCAGTATATTTGTATTCTCAAACAGTTGTTATCTCCTTCACTTCTTTGGAGAGACTGGCCACTATGGATTCAACTCTTTCTAGTCTTCCAATTATTTGTGCTGTGCAGGCCATAAATTCTGCTTTTATGATTCTAATTTCTCTCTTGAACCATTTGGGAATATCTTGTTATGATTTCCTCTGGGAAATCCACAAAGCCTTCCACCTCATCAGGTGGTGTTTGAATTTTTTTGGTTGCAATATTTATTTAGTGAATTTCAGACTCATTTGTGTGTGTTGGTGGTCATGCTTCCTTTTGTTATTAATATCTTCCCTGTTAATATATCTGCTTGTGCATAAGGATTTTTAACTGAGTTTTCTTCCTCCTGGGATCTTTGGTAATTTCAATCGCTTCTGATTCTTTCTGCCTTGATGGCAGATGCCATAAGGGCTGTTTCCAAAGCTGTCCCCCAAATTGAGGAATTCACTTTTGGCCAACCTCAATCTCGGCCCCAAGTGACTTCTGAGATGGAAGAAATTCTAATACAGCTGGCACTCTGAGTCAGTTCCTCTTTAGGTCATTAGGTCAGTGAACGAGAACTGTCGGAGCACACTGTCATCCCGGCAAAGAATACTTTCGTTTTCCTATACCTCCCCATCCTCTGCCAAGTGAATGGACAGAGCTGAGTTTTGCTACTTGTTCCCACAGAATTGTGTTGTGAATGTAGGGGCAGGTTGTGTTGGCATGGACTGTAGCAGCAACTGCAAAATTGTTGAGTAGAGTCCAGAAAACAAGTAGATGAATCAGGTTGTGTTGCCCTGCCAGAGAGTTGGGCTGGTGAGGGAGAAGGTTCTGAGTAAGTATGTTGGGGATTAAGGATTACCCTTTTCTGCTATTAATCCAGCAATGTCACTTTATTTAGCTTCTTGGGGCTTTGGCCTGTGGAGACAGCTACAATTATTTGACCTCTTGCACATAATTTTTGTCTTGGAGAGTTTTGAGAATTTGTGAGAACTAGAGAAAACGTCTAGCCCGCTATGTTTTGGTCATGTGACCTATTTAGTAGTACATATCCATTTTATAATTGTTTATTACTAAGGAGTTGGTAATGTATATACATTGCTCCAGGGTCTTCTCTGATCCTTAGCTCTGTATTCTTATATAGTCAAACAGAATTTATGTAATGTTTACTATGTCAGGTACCACGCTAAGCACTAGGGATACAGAGAAAGGCAAAAACAAATGAAGTTAAAATAGTCCTTCCTTTCCTTTCTCAACTCTGCCTACTACCTTCCCTGGATTCCTTTAAGTTCCAATTAAAATCCGATCTTTTACAGGAAGCCTTCCCCAACCCCTCTTAATTCAAATGCCTTCCCTTTATTAATTATTTCCGATTTATCCTACATATAGCTTACTTTGGGCAGCTAGATGGTGCAGTAGATAGAGTGCCAGGCCTAGAGTCAGGAAGACCTGACTTCAAATCCGGACTCAGATACTTACTAGCTGTATGACCCTGGGCAAGGCACATAACCCTGTTTGCCTTAGTTTCCTCATCTGTAAAATGAGTTGGAGAAGGAAATCACAAACCACTCCAGTATCTTTGCCAAGAAAAGCCCAAATGAGATCACAAAAAGTTGGACATTAATGAAACAACAACAAAATAGCTTGCTTTCTATATGTTTGTTTGCATGTCGTCTCCTCCATTAGACTGTAAACTCTTTGCAAACAGCGACTGTCTGTTGCCTCTTTTTGTATCCCCAGCACTTAGCCCAATGCTTGATACATAGTAGGTACTTAATAAATATTTAATGATTTCTCTCAAGTTGCTCACAAACTAATGGAGAAGACCACATTCAAACAACTGTGTACAAATAAGATTTATACAAAGGTATATTAGAGATAATCTGAGAGAAAAGGCCCTGAGGGTGATCGGGAAAGATTGCCTGTAGAAGAAAGAACTTTAGTTGAGATTTGAAGTAAACCAGGAAACAGGAGGCTGAGATAAGAATTGTTAGCATGGGAGATAGTCAGTGAAAATACCCAGAGTCTGGTGTGGGGAATATCAAGGAGGGCAGTGTGACTCAATCACAGAATACATGTAAGTTAGTAAGGTAGAAGAAGACTAGAAAAGTAGGAAGAGATCATCTTATGAAGGGCTTTAAAAGCCAAGCAGAGAATTTCACATTTAAACCTAGAGTGAAGGGAGTCACTGGAGTTCATTGAATGGGAGAGGGGGATTGAGTGTTATTTGGTCAGACTTGTATCACTTTGGTAGCTATGTGGAAGATGGAGTGGAGTGGAAGAACAACCAGAAGGCTACTGAAATAACCTAGATGTGAAGTGATGATGGCCTGCACAGTAGTCGTGGCAGTGTCAGAAAGTAGCATATTCAAGAGATTCATAGGTAGAAACAGAAGGACTATAAGAGGAGATAAGGAAGCTGGGAAGAGGGGAGATTTTTGGGGGGGGGGATGTATTTTATGGGCCATTCTATTCACAAGGCATCTCTGTGATCTACTCTACACTCCAAATACTTAGGTGTCTCTTAGTATAGCCAAGCAAATGAGTCTTGATACGAAGTAAATTGTTAAAAATAACTATGAAATTAGCTCCAAAAAGTCTTAATTCTTCTTCTCATTTCTAGCAAAATAGAAAAAGAAAATGTAAATATAAATTACTCACTGATTTAAATAACCAACTTTTAAATATTTACAACCATCTTGTGTTGCTTTTGAAATCCTTTATTTTCAAATACCAGTACATAAATTAAAAGAGTGGAATGGAACTTGCCAGAGAATGGAGGAATGTGGGGAAGAAGTGAAATAGACATTAATGGAAATAGTTTCCTCAACTTTGTGTAAATTGTTTTTCAAGTAAAGATGAAATCATTTTGCTATTAGGTAAAATCAAATTTGTGACACTCATTTAAATGAAAGCACCACATTCGCCTCCTGGAGGTGGAGAGGACATTTACATAATGGAAAGGCTGCAATAGACAGACCATTGGAAGTTCAGTGTCACCCTAGGGCACTTCTTTTGATATATGAGATAGGTCTCCTTGTTGATTATTTCTAAGTCCCAAAATATGGATTTCAAAAACAGTAATCATTTGAATGATTGCTGAATCACTAACTGCCTTATCTTTTCAATCTAAAGGGTATTAGCTATTTTAAAATTCTGCTATATTTGCATTCCTTTCATTTTTTATTTGGTTTTGCTTACTGTTATGGATAAATGTTGGTCCTGGAAGACCAACTCAGAAAAACCTAGTTTCAAATTCCAACTTTGGGACTAAACTTTTGACTATAGGCTACTCAACCTTATTTCCACTTAATTGTACTGAACTTCATTTTGCCTCTCTGTAGAACAGAGATAATAATACTTAGGAATATCAACCTTTACGGATTTGTAGTGAGGTTCAAATGAAGAAATATATGTCAAGCACTTGCAAAACTTAATTCACTACATGAATATTTGTTATGATAGCTATTATTATGATAATAATTTCCATATTATTTGATGGGATTTGAGTAGAATTAGTCCTGGGGCAAGTAACTAGCCTGCTATCATTCTTTTATATTTAATTTTCTATCAATTATTGCACAAATGAATAAAAGAACTACTCTTTATAGCTGAATAAAAGTATGGAAATATAAGCTCATTTTCTCTAGGTTCACTGAAAACACCTTTGGGACAATTCTATTAGTAGACAGGATGATGAGGATGTTCTGTACCTCATTTTGTTTCCATATGATTTTTTCTACTTTGTATTTTGAAAAATTTTCATTTTATGAGATTTAAAAGATTTTGAATGCTTGATCTGAAGCATCTCTTCAAAGTGTGTTCTTCAGTTTCTATGGATCAATGATTTTTTTTTTCCTAAGTGATTGTGGGCACCAGTTCTTTCTCTAATATTGTTCTGGTTCCAGTTAGTTTCTTGATGTCTCAAGAATATTTGGAAATCTGAATTTGTTGTATTGGGATTTGGAATTTTTTAATCCATGAAAGATAGCACACTTTTGATCTCTTATTATAGCTACCAGTTTATTTATTGATAGATATTAATTTAGAAGATGCCAAATTTCTGTAGCCTCCCATCATATGTTGCATAGCTGCTACTATTTCCTTGAATGGTAAGAGTTGGTCACATAATTTCTTCCTAGTGCCCCCTAGCCTCAGTTTTCCTAAACCCATTCTTTGCCCTCACCATGAAGTCTAATCCCTCCATCCCTCAGTAACTGCTCAGATCATTAGCCCTACTCAGATTTCATTTCTCCCGCTTCCCACCCTCAGCTCAATTCCATGCAGCCCCCTGTTTTTGAATCATTGCTCCCTTCTCCTATGGCCACAAATAGCTTGCCATACCCCAATCTTGGATCATTCACCTCCTTTGCTCCTATTCATGTGTAATTGAATAGAAATGCAGTAAGTCTCACAACCAAACTTACCAGATGCACTGCAAATGTATATTAAATCTAATCATAACTGATCCCTTACTGGAGCAAAGCAATATTTTTACCTAAATTGATTCCCTATCCCACTTTGAATAAAGACTATTCTAAATTTTCTCTTCTCTTCCTAAGCCTTCCACATTCAGTGCCCCCACCCTCTCAGTTATAGACCTTGCTTTTTATTTAACTGTGATAATTAAAACAATTCATTGTGAGCACCTTCTTCCCTTCTCGTCACCTCAAAATCCCTTGATGTGATCATCTACTCTCCTTTCCTTTATTCTACTTTCCGATAATGAATTGTCAATTTTCATTGTCAAGGACAAACCCAATAGACTCCTACTCTCTCTTTTTCAGCAACAGATGAATTTTCAGTCTCCTCCTTCTAATCATTCTTCCCTATGAACTGGTTTTCTTTCTCAGTCGCCCTCAAACATGCTCGTCTCTGCAATCCTAAAAAAATAAAATAAAATAAATAAAACAAACAAACAAACTGAAAACCCGTACCAGACCCTACCATGTTCCCAGTCATTGTCCTAGATCTCTCTTCCCTTTCTCAGCCAAAATCCCAAAGGAAGCCTCTTGTAGCCATGGTCTCTATTTCATCTCCTTTCACTTCTTTTGCAACCATTTGCAATCTGACTTCTAACCTGATGCAACTGACTCATACAATTGAAACTTCTGTTTCAACATTAGCAATCATCTGTTTATTGCCCAGTCGGATTGTCTTTCTCAAAAGTCCTCCTTCTTGACCTTGCAGCAGCATTTTATAATTTTGACCATTCTTATTTTGGATACTTTCTTTTCTCTAGGTTTTCATACTACTCTCAACCATTTCTTCTCCTTCCTGTCTGACCACTCCTTCTCATCTCCATTGCTGTCTCATCATTTATATAATGTTCCCTACCTGTGATTGTACTCCACATTTCTGTTCTGGACCACCTTCTTTTCTTTCTCTCTACTCTCTCAACTCATCAGCTTATGTGGGTTCAATTATACTGTTTATGCAGATGATACCCATTGCAGTCTTCATCTCCATCCTGGGTTCTAGTCCCAGATCGTGAACTGTATTTCACAAGAGCCCTAGAAGAGGAAGCAATTTTCAGACTGCTTCCAGATTATCTTTCACATTCATAATCTTCTGTAGAGAAAAGACCAACCATTTCCATCAAATGCCACAGGACAGGTAAGACAGCTTAAATGAAGTAGCAAGGTCCCATGAGTGAAAGGCAGGAAACAACATGGGCTGGTCAGTTCATGCCACTGGCAAACACATTGACTATCACCTCCCCTCAGTCCTTGACGGATACAGTCCAAGACCCTCCTGCCTTTGGGTTATGGGTCCTATATTTAATTAATAGATTTTTTGTTTGGATAATTTCTAAATAAGTCCATCTTAAAGTTCCAAAAGTATAATTAGAGAAAGGTATTACATAAGTTTTAATTAAGCTTTAAATACCAGCCTTCTGGATATATATAGTCACATAGTGATGCTTGACAGTTCAAAGTCTATCATCATCATCATCATGGTCATCATTGTCATTGCTGTTATTACCAAATCATTTTTTCAAATGTCTTTTACTATGAATTTTTTAAGATAGGAAATGACCTTGTTTAATAACTTTTTGTTGGTCAGGAGGAGATTTAGAATAGGGTGACTGTGGGGAACTAAGTTAAAAGACACTTGTGACCTTACTTTTATTCCTGCTGTTTTGTAGAATGTCTATGAGTTACTTGAACTAGTCTTCAAAATCACCAAGTTATCCTGCATATTTGAGAAATTAGCATGGCAGATGGGAGTAGGGGGCAGTCCCACATGCCTCCTCATTTCTTTGCTCTTTTTTTAGGTCAGGCTTTGAAGTGGATTTGTGTGTTCCCTTTTCCACCCACTAGCAACTCCATGAATGTTGAATAAATGTTTGTTTAAATGAATCAGGGTTTCACTAAAAGATTGCCAGCAGCAACCAAAGAAGCAGAAGCATCCAGGATTGTTAATGTCCAGTGTGCTATGCAAATGCAGAAGCAGAGTTCTATGGTGAGATGAAGGCTAGATACATAAATTTGAGAATCACACGACTACAGGTTGTGATTGAACGCATCAGAGTGCATGGGAAGGGACAGATTGTAAAGAGAAAAAAAATGAGGGCCCAGCATAGCCCCTTGATTCTTCAATTCTTAAAAGCTATACAAAAAAAGGTCTCAACTAGAAACTGGAAGATTGAATCATGGTAGTACCTAACATTCACATAATGCCTCAAAGTTTGCAAAGTGTTTTTTTCATATACTGTTTCATTTAATCCTCAGTCTTGTGAAATATTTGTTATTTTATTCATTTTCATTTTAAAGATGATGAAACTGAGGGGGAGGGGGAAGCTGTGACTTTCCTAAGGTCACACAGTATAATTGTGATGTGAGATTCAACTCAAGGTCTTCCAGATTCCCAAGGTCAGCCCTCTATCATGCCATGCCCTGCACTCATGAAATTTATAATTGATCTAGCAGGCATCTGGTCTATTTTCATGACTTCAGAAAGGAATACCTTAACCAAGGAGACTCTCTACTATTTCTAAAGATCATCTAGAGAAGAGATAATTATATACTCCCTTGGTAACTCATTCCAGCATTCAACAAAATTCACTGTCAATAGCATGATAAATTGTTATACACTTGTGTCAGAGGAACCTTCCTAATGTAAAGGGTCTGGGTGCACTTTAGGGAACTCTACATTACTATAGATAACTTCCAAATTCTTTGTATCATTTCTGGATCATTTGGATGTTTTCCAAAGCTAGGAAATCAATATTAGACATTCTACTAATGGTAATCATAACTTGTTTACAATCACAGACTGAGAAATTTCAAAATGGGAAGAGTAGAATTTATAAGTTAAGGTAAACAAGGGTGACTTGCATTTGAGTCCATAGAACGTAAGATCAAGTAAGCAAACCCATTTCCAGATATCTGCCAAGTCTCAATGACCTACCATGCTGCTTTGGGTGTGGTTCTAGTATGGAGAGGTCAGGATTTGTTCTTTCACATTCTTGCCACCCTTCTTATCCCCTTGTATATGCTGCATTGCTCATACCTAGATATGTTGTCCTCTTGGAGCTCTTAGAAATTATTTCTGGTCTCTGTTACTTGTTGTTACTCCCCATCTTTCCTCCATTGCCCCATTGTAGGTGATATTGGTTGTTTTCCTTCATTCTTGAAGAGGACCAAAATGACTTCACTATGTTAGAGTCAACTTACAGAGTGTCCAACTGTGGCTGATCAGACCAATATAAGCTCAGAATTCTCTACCATAGATTGGGCACAAATAGTCCATGTGAACATTTGGGGTGGATTCTCTAAATTTGCTTATCTCACATTTCTTTTGAGCTACTTCAATTCTGCTTTGCTCATAGAGCACAGCACCTTCTCTGATAAGGGCACACCATGCTGAGTGGTCCTGTGCCAGAGTCTTCCATGTCATGCAAGTTGAAATCATCTCATTATCAAACCATCTACCATTCTCCATAGCCAATGCTCCTACAGTTCTGTGCATCAGAATATTCTGGAAAGATAATGGATTTAAAATCAAGAATTTTGGGTTTGAGTGTAAGTTCCACCACTTCCAGCCTGCTTCACTTTAGTCACACAATTTAACCTACCTGGTTCTTGGTTTCACTCTCTGTGGTGTTGTACTAAAGATTCCCTTATACCTTTGAATCTAGATCCTCATTTCCTATTCTATCTATTCAACTCAATCCCTGTTTCATATGATTTCTTTAAGAGCAGCAGATATTCATTTTCTCTTTAATCCTTTTTCTTGTTCTCATAGTTCTACTATCCTCCAGCAAATGGCACTAGTTCTCTAACAATTGGTCCATTTGTTAAGAATCTTTTTAATGTTTATAGCTCAAAAACACATCTCCAACATTTTTGAGCTTTATTTTTTTTCTAAATAACTGTGAGTAGAGTTTATTTGGAACTTAGAAATAATTTCTTCTCAAATTTCTTAAATGATTCTCTGTCTTCCCAAATTTTGCTTACAATGGTTCATTATCTTTTCTTCCTTTTCTTCCCCAGAGTCAAGGAACATGTTCTCTATTCACATCAACACTTTATACTGGGTCCAGTAGTTTATAAAGATCACCTCACTCTCTCCCCCATTGCTCTTCCATCTCTCATCTTCCCCAAGGGCAACTGGGCCAAGTCATTCAAATTATCTATGACTTCTTTCACAAACAGGCAAAAGGGAGCAAGTATGTTGCCAACTCCTCCTTGAGCAGCCATAGGCACCTATATACAAAGGAAGGGGGAAAATGGCTTGCAGTCTCTCCTATGGCGGTATAAGGGTGTGGGCCAATTGAGTTGGTCAGTCAACCCCGATGACTTAAAACAAATGATGAGATTCTTCGCACTGATATGTCAGCTAGTGAAGAACATTTCTAGATTGAATCAATCAATTTCAGTCTTTAAAATGGGTATAGAAAAGTCTTTGATTAATGTACTTATCCTTGAAAGACACTGGGTAAACTGTAGTAATATCACATAGGAAATGTGTTCAGATTAGTTGAGGAAATTTGATCATGGCCTGTGGGTTGTCTATAAAATATGAAAGCCAGTTTTCAACCAAGAGGATTTGAGTGTATGGAAATAGTGGTAGAAATCTACTAGCAAAACTTCTAACAGGGAAACATCAAAGTGGGAGGGTAGAGGTGGGGAGGAGAAGAAACTCAGCCTTAAATCTCAGTACCCTCACTCCACCCTTTCAAAGGAGGATATTGTGAACTTTGGAGGACCAAAGAATTTGGACTTTTTATCGGTATCTTTGCAGTATCACTAACATAATAGAGGCTGGCATCAGTGTCTTCATTGGCAACCACTAATAGGCTGCATGTAATATGATGTGATGAGATTCACATATTTACTAGAAGCCCAGCAGCAAAGCTATACCATATCAATGAGAATATCATGAGGACTCCACCAAAAGGATTTATAAGGGCTATGAGTTACCACTTCGCCACATGTGCTTTCTAAGCTTGGGCCCCCTTTCCCCTGGTCTGTGTATGTACTGATAGATACATGTCACAGACTTTTGGGGGAATATT
This sequence comes from Vombatus ursinus, assembly GCF_900497805.2. Taxonomy (NCBI): domain Eukaryota; kingdom Metazoa; phylum Chordata; class Mammalia; order Diprotodontia; family Vombatidae; genus Vombatus; species Vombatus ursinus. Next base: position 5,833,132 of record NW_020954565.1, on the reverse strand, counting down.
TTATACCAACTGCTCTTCTATACTACCTTAGAAAAATTCTCTTTCTAAAAACTAATTGAGTTTGATTGACTGATAATAGCTGAGAATCATGGAGGAAGCATATGAATGGGGTGCTCTTAAACTATAGAAAGACATCTGTCCAACCCTTTAGGGCTACATCTAGAAAACTGAAAGGAGATAAAGCAGTTAGGTTATGGGCACGTATCTAGCTAGCCAGTGTAAGTGGGAATTTGGAGAGTACTTTCAGAAAATACGCTATCGTAGAAAAAGCTTTAGATATAAATCAGAAAAAGCATTACGTATAAACCAGAAAGCATTAGATATAAATCTTTCCTATCTGTATGGCATTGGTTAAGTCAATTAACCTCTCTGATTTGCTTTCTGAAACTCAACTATAAAATGAGAACAATATTTGTAACACATGTCCCACAGTGTTATTGTGGGAAAAAATTGCTATGCAAACCTTGAAATACTATATAAATGTGAACTGCTGGGTTTTGTTGTTATTTCTAAGACCCAGCTTTCTTATTTCTAGAATAAGCACAATGGTATTTATAAGACAATCTAACTGACAGGGTTATTTTCAAGAAACAAATGACATATGTAAATTACCTTATAATATTAAGGCAACACAAATTGTAAGCTATTATTACTAATAAGAGCTAATGAAATCCAATATAAATTTAAAAACAGAAATAATCCCTTGAAAATTGTTCTTAAAGGGTTTCTCTAATTAAAACAGCCTCTGTTTTCTAGTTGTCTCACTTTTTTTATTTCATTGCTACAGAGTTAAGAAAGAGATAAGTCACCTCTATGAACCCATTTCCCCCATTCTAGACTGCTCACTTCATTATAATATCCAAAGGCAGAGAAAGTAACAATTCACTGGACACATACAAAGAAGATCAATAAGGTATTAGGAACACATAGAACCTCCATTTTATCCCTCTCCAAAAAAAATAACTTAAATAATAGGCTCATAAACTTAGAACTCTATGGGTCCTTAGAGGTCATCCAGTCCAACTTCATTATTTTACCCCGAAGAAAACTGAGAAGATGGAATGATTTTCCCAATATGCCACAGGTGGAACAATAGCAGAACTCATTTGGAAACCCAGTTCTTCTGACCCCATAACCACTGCTCTTTTCACTACATGTTCAATGAAAGAAAGTCTCAAGTTTTTCATGTTTGTTGTCTTATCTTCTTCATTAAACAGTAAGCTTAGAATAGAAAGAAATCATTTATTTAGTGCCATTAAAGACTATCACCATTATCATACCAAGAGTGAACCTTTAATAAGTTGAGGATGAGGGGAAGTCACATTTAACCAAGGTAGCAATGAGTTACTTGAAATCTCCCCTAGAAACAATAAAAAAATCAGAATAAGAAGAAGAGGATGGATCATAGAAAAAGTGTTTCATATGGCTATGGTTTGTCTTCTCAACTATACAATTTTTTTTCAGAGAGAAGTGGTATTGTGTAGTGTTGTGTAGTATCTGGAGTAAACAAAGTACTCAGTTTGAATTATGGCTCTCATACTGCTTAGTTGTATGATCTTATATAAACTGCTTAACCTCTAAGTTTGCTCATCAGTAAAATAGGTATAATAGTATTGATAATGCCTACCTTGGAGGATTGTTGTAAGGATTAAATGAGTCTCAAGTGCCTTGTAAGCCCTAAAACATTATGTAAATGTTTTAACTATTATTAAGGTAAGGAATAGTTTTGGTTTTTTTTTAAATATCCCCAATATATTCAGATTAGGTATTCAATAAATGCTTATTAATTAAGCAATTATTCATGCCTCACCTATTATGTAAGACTTAGACCACTCCTATTTTCTGTGTATATGTTCTTTAGAATTTCAGGAGCTTAAATGAATAGGAGGGGAAAAGTCATGTTTTTAGTGATGCTAATCTGAAACATAGTCCCCACATTTTCAACATAGATATTCTTCAAACAGTTCTGTATGGAAGTGAGTCATGAAATACAACTCTGAAGAATTAAGGTTTTCCTTGGAGAAATGCATGATGGCTATGAATATGTTCAGCTTATTTCCAAAAAAAAAAAAAAGAGTGTGTAGATGTGACATAAAAGGTAGCATCAGGGAGATGTCTGACTGGAAAAAGAGGTGAAAAAAAGTAAGGAAGAAACTCATGTATAGTCCTTGAGCTCCAATACTAACTGTTCAATTTAAAGTAATCCACACACACGTCCTATAATATAGGCTGGACTTTCTGTGGAGGATTTACATAGGACTAATGTCAAGCAGAGTTGAGAAGGCATGGATGGGTTCCAGAGTCTGGAACATATAAATGCTTGATAAATGCTTGTTGATTCATTCCACATCACAGATCCATTGAAGAAAAGAAGTACATTTTCCCTTAATATTTTAAATGTCTCCTATTTATAAACACCAAAGTTTACTAAGGACCTTTTTCGCAATACCTTATGATGTCAGTATTCCAAATACTTTATTGATAAGAAAACTGAGATTCCCCAAAAGTGAAATGACTTGGCCACAATCATACAACTAGGAATTGTCTGTGCTAAGACTTAAATGTTCTGATTAAGTAGATGTCCCACAGTCTTGCTTCTCTATAATATAATATCTATGCATATATGTTTGCATGTATGTGTACATTTAAGGTTTGGAATGCTCTCTGAAAGAGGATCAGCATATCCTATGCTATGGTCCTGGCATTGGACGTGACATTTTGTGAAATAGAATTCACCTGCATTCTTGAAGAAGAAAGTATAGCTCAAGAAGTAGCCATGTAAGGCTATGGAATCTCTCTTCCTAATTTTTCTCTGGGTTAGTCTGGTATGTATGTTTGTGAGTGTCTGTATTACAAAGTATAAAGAGCTCTATAATTATTACAAGCTCTATCTCTTTATGTGCACAGACACATTTGCCTCCAAGAATTAATCCTTTTGAACATGCATATAAATAGATAAAAGGCTTGGGAAGTTTCCAATTTGCCATTCATCATTAACTATCTTGCTGTGCAGGGTAGAAGTTCATAAATTACCTACACAATTTCATTATGATTTACTTTCGTAATTTCTATTGTTTTTTTTTCTTTCATTATTTCAGAGCCTTGTTATTCTCAGTAGCTTACCATTTTGGAAAGTTTTGGTTTGTTTGTTTGTTTGTTTGTTTGTTTGTTTAACATAACAGAAGATAGTGAAATGGCAGAGGGGACCATGTTTGTGCTCACTGGTGCTATGTGAAAAGAGAGTGTTTTGAGTACCAAATGCTTGGGTACTCAAACAAGAAAGTGGGTGAGTGTAATCTGACTATACGTTGCCAAATGATGAGCAGAGCATAGCTGGGTGAGAAAAAAAAAGCCATATAGACATTACTCTTCCTTTCATTTATGCCTTGAAATTGGTAAAGTTGGAGAACTGGGAATAGATGGAAAATGGGAAAGTGAAATAGATTGGTTTAAAAAGAGCGGTGGTGGTTAAAGTGGTTTGTATTTGCTCACAGAAAAGAAAGTATAATAAAATTTTGCAGAGGAAGGTTGAGAGTACTAGCTCTTTCTTCCATCCTCCATATAAAGCCCTGGGCTCGCTATTGAGGAAGAGATGAATCCAGTGACTCCATATGAAAGGAGAGTCAGGACTGTAAAGCAGAAAGAGAACTTGGATTAGGATTGTAGACCTGGGTTCAAATCCCATTTCTCCTATTTACTAGTTACGTGACTTTTAAGAGGTAACTTGTTAGTATTTGTATACCTAGTGCCTGACACACAGCAGATGCACATAAAGGCTTCTGAATTGGTTGGTTGACCGTAGATGTCCATATAATTCAGATGTGTCTGAGTTTCATTTTCCTCATCTGTAAAATGCAGATGGTGAAATTCATGCTCAAACTATATCACTGAGTTGTTGCAAGAAAAAGTTTGTAAATGTGAGTTATGGTTGAATGACAAAGGTTATTCTTACACACAGGCCACTTATTAACAATCAGATAGAAGTACTATGGGACTTCAAAATGCTACTGCTTTCTTCTCAGCAGCTAGATGGTGCAGTGGTTAGAGTCCATGACCTAGAGGCAAGAAGACCTGAATTCAAATCCAGTCTCAGACAAATATTAGCTTATAATTCTGGGCAAATCATTTAACCTGTTGCTTGTTTCAGTTTCCTCATCTGTAAAATAGGGATAATGATAGTACTTACCTGCCAGTGTTATTGTAATGATCTAATGAGATAGTATTTGTGAAAAAAAAAGTGCTTGCTACAATAGCACATAGTAGGTGCTATATAAATGTTACAAAAATGATGTTATGTCATTGAATACTGTTTGAAATACTCCCAAAATTGATTTTGAGAGTGAATGTCCTGTGTTTAGTATTCCTTTTATGTGTAAGTTGTACATTTTATACTAACTACCTTTCTACTCTTCTTTTAGAGAACCCCTAAATCTAGATGTTAAGTAAATAATTATGGGAAGCAATTGGTGGAAGTGGGGAGTGAGTATAACAACTTCCATAATGTTTTTTTTTAAAAGGAGACTTCCTCTCCCTGTAGAAATACGTCTAACCCCAATCTGACATATGTACATGGATCCAGAACAGAAGAATTCCTTATTGGGGAAAGAGGTAGTTCAGTGCCCCCAGTCTCTTTGACCTAACTAGCAACTATAATGTTAGACATATCAATCAATCAATCAATAAACATTCATTAAGTTCCCAATATGCCCAGGTACTATGCTACTGGGGATACAAATATGAAAAAGACAGCCCCTGCCTTCAAGGAGTTTACAGTCTAATGAGGAAAGACAACATATAAAATGAAGCTGAAAAGGAGGAAAGGTGGTAGGGGGAGGGTTGGTAGCTAGGGAAGGTATTCAAAGAGGAGGCAGAGTGGCAAAGTCAGTTAGAGGTGTCCCAAGATGGTGCAGCCAGGTGAGAAATGAGGATTTGCCTGAGCTAGAGTCTCTCCTTAAATATATATTTGAAGTTCATAGCCCTGCTCTCTAATCAGGGGATAGTGATGAGGTGAAAGCCTCAAGGCTAGTGAGCTATTATAGGATGATGAAGTTACCCTAATAATAAATTTCCTAGGATGTAGACAAGTCAGTCAATGCTGCAAAGTTGCAAGATAGTACAGACAAGTGAGAAATGAGAATCATTTCTCATAGTCTACATACACACACACACACAATGTATCACTATTTAAAAAAGGATCCTTATACATTCTATAAATTGGCTATGTTCCACAAAGCCTGAAACTACTTTATTCAGAAGAGAAAAATAGAGTCACAAATAATGCCACAAAGTAATAGAGAACAGGACTCAAAATAATTGTGGGAAGCCTACTTACATTCTGAAGTCTGTGTATTCTTAGTAGCATACCTATTCATATGGCATTAGACTTTTAAGATCTCTGCTATTACCTAACCCATATGGCTACCCAGCTGCCTGAATTTTATAGCTCTGGAGTCATTAAAATGTGTGTGCTCTCAAAAAAAAAATCACTCAATATCACTGCTGTGCTCATTAACTCAGTAACATATGTATTTTCAGCATTGTGTCCATCAAGATTATAGACCAAGAGACACATTTAATAGTTTGAGTGATTCCAAGCAAAAATAGTGGAGATGGAATTAAGTTTGTGTGGTCTTGAAATTAATAGATCTTTCCTTCCTGAAAATAAAGTCAGGGGTTTTAACAAAAATAACCTCCTTGCCTCATGCTGACTAATTAGGGTATGCCAGGTTGAGCTTTTTTCACAGAATAATTATAATTCATCATTATCGTACACTGAGAGCTGTGGTTATGACTAGATTAAGGTTAAATTAGAATATGGAAGGCTTTTAGGGGAAGCAGGGATGAACAGCTCATGCTGACACTTGCCATACAAAGAAGAGTGGAAATAAGCTTAATTCACTATTTTTAAAAATTGTGCTGTTCAAAGAGAATGTAATGTTTGCTTCAAGCAGATTTTTATCTATTACAACTGAGAAAATGGCAGGAGTGCAGCACTTTGTGGAGAGAGTGATGGACTCCACAAGTGAGAACTTTTTTTTTTTTTTTGGATAGATGAACCTTCTGGCCAACCTGGTCTTCTTGTCTGTTCTAACTACATAAAGAGCATCTTAGTATCACCCAGTCCAATTGGACTTACTGACTGAGCCAACTTACAGAGGTCAATTTTCAAACACTATCTCCACAAGTATTTTAAAAAGCATGACATTGGAAAGCAAAGTGCTTATTATGCCAGATGGTTATTTGTGACTTAAACATCATGCATTAGGTTCAAACATTTTTTTTTTTACCATGGGAACAAATATGGAAATGGAAAGCAGCAGAAAATATGATTCTTTATATACACTTCTACATTTGAACACACACATATTTGTGATGCTTTGGGAAGGCACTTATGTGGTTTGTAAAGTTAGATCATACTGTATTTTTAAGATAATTTCACAAAGATATTCTATTATGGTAATCAGGACCATCTGACACTACATATCGAGGTTGGGAATTTGTGTGGGTTCCCGTAAGTAGCCTTTAAGTTTTATTTGTTTCCTAACAGGGTGAAATAAAATAGATGTTACTGCTACTTGAGGTCAGAGAAATGTCTTTATTCAAGTTGTTGTTGTCGTTGTTGTTGCTGTTGTACTTCAGTTATGTAAATTATCCTTTGCCTTTGCTAAAAGCCTAAACCACAGAATTCTCTACTGTTGGGTATGTAATACTATAGATAGAGATAAAAAATGTCCTTCCACAAAAGTTCTGTTTTGTTATGGTATAGAGATGATATGGGGTTCTCATAGGTTACTTAAGTAGAATGTAACATCTGACAAGATCTGAATTTGAATTTAGATCCAGTGAGGGACTTTGTCTATATACTCCAATTTATCAATGATTTCTTTGATGTGGGCACTTCACCAAACAGTGTACATCAAAATCCATCCTTACCTTTTAATTGCCTGCAACTCTTATCTAATTCCTCCCATAAATCCCCCTAAGCAAGTGTTCTTAACCTGGGACTTTGAACTTGGTTAAAAAATATTTTTTATTAATTTATTTTGATTCATCAACAATCACTTATGTAAACTTTTGAGTTTTAAATTTTCTCCCCAACACAGCATGCAATCTAATATAGGCTATACATGTACATTCCTATTAAACATATTTTCACATTAGTGATGCTATTAAAATATTTTGATAAATATATTTCAACAAAATTGGTTTCTTTTGTAACCTTATGTATTTTATTTTATTCATTTAAAAACATTCTGAGGAATCCACAGGCTTCCCCAGATTACCAAGGAGTCTATGAAACAAATAAGTTAAGAACCTCTGCCCCTCAATATCCTTAATACCCTGAAGGCCTTATGCTTGGTATTTTAACATTAGGTAGGTATACCTTCCACCCATGCAGATTGAGGACCTTCTAGGACTTAATTAAGGGTCTTTGGGAGTTGCTATGGTGGATAAATTCATGACCCCAAGGCCACTCTGGTTTCTCTGTATTTAATTAAGCTTATTGTCAGACAAAAGAAACACACACACTCTATGCCCAGGCTCAGATTCAAAGTCTTTCCAGTGGATAGACCTTCCAGAGTTTTCATTTCATTTGACTAGCCTTGAGGACTCAAGGTCATATACCAACATGTAATGATGAGGCCTTGGAATAAAATTTTAGTAGAAGAATCTATCTATATCTATCTATCTATCTATCTATCTATCTATCTATCTATCTATCTATCTATCTATCTA
>NW_020954565.1:5824727-5825385 GCF_900497805.2 Vombatus ursinus | reverse complement strand
CTATCTATCTATCTATCTATCTATCTATCTATCTATCTATCTATCTACCTATCTCATGTATACACATATCATAATACATTATATATTTGTGGATATACATAATACATATATGTGTGTAGATACAAACATATATATGTATGTATCTACACAAATATTGTTGTTTAGTCATGTTTGAGTCATGTCTGACTCTTCATAACCCCTTTTAAGGTTTACTTGATAAAGATACTAGTTTGACATTTCTTTCTCCAGCTCATTTTACAGATATGGAAACTGAGGCAAACAGGGTTAAATGACTTGCCTAGGGTCACACAACTAGGAAGTACCGAGGCCATATTTGAACTCAGGTTTCTTGACTCCAGGGACAGCACTCTATTCACTGCACCACGTAGCTACCCCTGATAAATGTACATGCATGCATGTATATGTATATATGTATATGTTTATACACATATAAGAACATGCATATACATGTGAACATATGCATGTGTATATAGATATATATCTGTATAGATGCATGTATACATGTTTATACACACATATAAGAACATATATACATATATGAATATATGCATGTGTGTATATAGATATATATCTATACAGATGCATGTGAATATTTCTTATATTCTTATTACTTATTTACATATTTATTTTATATATG
>NW_020954565.1:5819031-5824717 GCF_900497805.2 Vombatus ursinus | reverse complement strand
AGGGCCAGGAAGCTTAAAACTAATTGTGCCATGCAAGGGTAATGTCTGACAACTGGGTATATTAGCCTTAGCACACATGAATCCTGTAGGCCTAGGTCTGTATCAATCAAATCAGTTTTCATCAGCAGTTTATGTGTGTGAGTATATGTGTTTATATATACATGAATATGCATATAAGTATGAGTATATGTCTATATATATTATAAAAATACAGTGTGTTTTATATACATATCCACATATAATACCATGACACCATGGAAGGTTTAAAATATTTAGAACACATATTTATTCATAGATGTATGTATGTATACATATATATGTATATATACATATTTATTTATTTCTCTGTGTGTGTGTGTGTGTGTGTGTGTGTGTGTGTGTGTGTGTGTTTCTATCTATACAAAACAAGGAGCCAACCTAAGGAGTCAGGAAATGTTGAGTCCAAGTCTTGCTTGTGATGGATACTAGCTGCGTATCTCCAGGCTCTTAACTTTAAGACCCTACGTCACAGGGTACTTGCTGATATGCATTGGTAAAGGGAATTTTCTCAGCAAGGAGTTCCTGACTGAAATTGTGTCCTATTCCTTTTAGAAAATAAGCCATAGTCACTTTTCAGGTTGGCCAAAAATAACAGAAATAGAGAATTAATTACTACCTCTCGTTTATATTACTTCTTACATTTGGTGACCATTGCCCTGTAAATACGTGATGTTGTGATCAATTAGCCACTGCAACCAGGAAAGAAAGAAACAATGCATGTGCAGTGTGCTTAGGTATCCTAATGACATTTATTGAAGGGTATTTGTTGTAACCATCAGAGGTCTAGGGAAGGTTGAAAATTAGACTGGACACTGCTCAGGTCTGTGTCTTGAGTTGGTCTCTACCAGCTATTCAAGAAATACAGAGTCCTGAATTCTCAGATTACTATAGGGAAAGAGACAAAAGAAAGCTTGACTACTGGGGCATTACAGTACCACAGAGTATATGGCAGAAACTACAATCGTTCTCCACCATACTGAAGTAGCACAAAGGACTGATGTCTCAGGTTAGTTATTGGGGATTGGACAGTAGCTTCTGGAGGCCTCAGGGGGCCTTACAACACAGAAGATGGAATGTTAGCACTACTGATTGGTAATAGAGGAAAGAAAGGAGTTTGCATTGAGTGCTACAGGCAACGGGGAATTGCTGATTGAGTATAGGGTGACGTGGTTAAACCATACTTTAGGAAAAATTGCTTTGTCAGCTGTACAGAGGTTGTATTGGAGTGGAGAGACTCTTGAGGCAGGAACCAACTAAGAGACTAAGATTTGTAGTTACAATATTCTAAAAAGTAAGAATATCCTTATAGTACATTAAGCATAGTGTCATAGAACTATATAGACTCTGGACTTCATTGAAGCAAAGTTGTGTTTTTGAGGGGTTCTTGGCTTTTTGGGAGGATGGGAAGCCTGCCCCTAATATACCTGCATCTGTGGACAAATGTGGAAATAATATCCCCAAATACAGGCTTGAAACTTATTCATAACTTAGACATAAAGAGTTAAGGACAGATTAAATGATTTGTCAATGGTCAAACTGATATTTTTCAGATAGAGGTTGTGAATCCAGGTATTCTAGACTCTAGGGACAGCCCTCTTTCTACTACACCATGCTGCCCCCCCACACACACACACACAGTACATGTGTTCATTCATTCAGTTATCACTTCTTGCTAATGTCAATGTGCTTGCCTCCATCAGTGTCCCACCTAATAACTTTTTTAGTTATTTTTAATTGAAAACCAGAGACAGGTCATCTAATGTGTTTATAGTATTGGATTCAGGAGGATATAGATTCAAATTCTTTAGTCTATAAACTATAAGCTATAAAACTATAAAATATGGTGAAAATTATTAAAATTATGGTTTAAAATCAAACTAAATATGTTCTTATTAGGACTGTTAAGAGGATTCTAAAGAGTTTTACGGTATGAATTATATATTATATCTTTCCTTTCAAAAGACCTTCACACATACACACCTACTTTTCCCCATTTCCAAGTACTTTATTGTATTCAACATAGTTGAGCTTATCTTACAAGTGGTCTCCTGATAAGTGAAAGGTACTGTGCTCAGTAAGTATTCCTATAGTCATATAATCTAGTCCATTACAGGATGTTAAAGTCCAGAAACCAATAAACCTAGAGTGATCTTTGTGGTGGCCACAAATCACCTAAGGGCAGATAGTTTCATATTGATCCCTGACAGTAATAGCTAAGAGAAACAAATATCCTCAGTCATGGGTCACCAATGCTTTTGTCTGGAGGAGTTATTGTGATTTTTCCTTGATGACTTAGGGTCCCCTGAGCTAAGGAAGGGGATTAGTGCTGAATGACTGTTGAAGGAGTGATGATTGGTCATAATTAGGTACAGATAAATGGTGGCAAAGGGTCATTCAAAGCATGGGTCACATCTTTGCATATTGCAATTTCCTGAAGCCCTCAGCAACTCTGACTGGCATTTAAAATAGAGCCATGTGGAAGTAATAACAGCACTAATAATAGCTGGCTTTTATATATCACTTTAAGGTTTCTAAAACACTTTATGTACATTAGTTCATTTGAGTCATTATAGTATAGTATGAGTGAATCACTGTTGGCGTTACTATCTCCATCTTATAAAAAAGAAAACTGAGGCTCAAAGGTGGTAAGTTATTTGCCCAGGATCACATAACTAGTAAGTTCCTGAGTAGTGATTCAAATAAATCTGCTTCTTTCTTACTCCTAGTCAATTGATCTGTCCAACATGCCTGCATGATGAACTTTTGACCAAGTTCAACCACATTGGTAAAAAAAAAAGGATTGAGGACCAGAGGGAAACATATTAGGAGAGCGGAATTCTCCCAGCTGAATTTTGCTATTTGAAATGTCAATGACCCTTGGGGAAGATAAAGTAGGAAGGAGTTAGCAATCCACAATTGACTGATCTGGGTTTCACTGTTGACTGGTCAATCGCAATCAATCTCTATTCTAAACAAGAATCAATGACTCTATTATGGCTGAATAATCATGTTCAATTCGGCACTGTATCAAAACAGAGATTGACTAAGGTGAATTCAGCAGCATTTAGTGAAGTTGTCCACAGTGTTCAACAGGTCCCATCTGTAAGTATTCTCTGCCTTTGCAAAAATACTTGATAGAAATAGGTTAAAAATGTTAATTTGCTTGGTCTTTCAATGTACGTTCAAATTCCAGTTCTTCTAGTATTAATTCTTCCATGGCAAAACTGAAGTAGTGCTCTGTTCATTTTTATGTGCAAGAAAGATTTTATAGTTATCTTTGTGTCATTTCCACAATATCTTTCAGTATACACTGAATATATTCAAAATATACTAAGTTAAGCAACATACTTTAATTTCTTGGGTCCAAAAATCTAATGTTGAACTGAATACCCTATATTCCAATCCTGGGAGAATTTTGCAAATTAAAATGCAATTCATATGCTTCTTCCTCATGCCCCCTGCCCTGGCTCCCTGCAGGTTCACATGTCCAAGTCATTAGCCCCAGCAGGGCAGAGTGAGTTGATTTTACAGAATGCCATTATCCCTTAAACCTATTAAAATACAATAATCTTGCTTTTCTTCTATGAAACACATATGATTGGTCCTTACTCAGGTCTTTAAGTCAGGTAGAAAAATAAATGAAACAAATGAAGCAATCAACATTCAAGTGTTTATTTAAAACATTATTTAAAACAACTTTAATATTGGAATAAATCTTAAGTGATTATTATATGCTACTCTTTAACTTGTTATAATTGTTACATAGGGTGCATAATATAAAATATTAATATGAATGGAAGAATTCTTATGTACATAATGTACAGATTTTAAGTTAAGTACTATTAAATGCACTTTAATTTTTGAAGTCTTTCTAGAGCAACTATATTTAATTAACATTTACCAGATTTTAAAATGCAAATTGCATTCCTAACATATTATGACATTTAACCAGCTACATGGGATTTTTAAGAAGCAAAAGCAAAGCATTTCCAAAGGTACTAATCTGTAAGCTGAATGTATGTGTCATTACCCGTTTTCCCTCTTGTAATATCTATTGATTCCGTATTTAAATTATGATGTTTACACAATCTTAATAAAGTCTTTTCTTTTGGCAGAAAATTAATAGAGTAGACCCATTTAAACAAATATTTTTCTTTTTAGCATTAGTCCTCACACATCAAAACACATTTTAACCCGAATCTATGGTTCTTTTGATGAAGACAGGAAAGTAATGGAGTTTTCTACTTCCAATGGAGCAATAGCTTTTTATAAGTACAACTAATTTTATTATCTTTGTTGTAATATAATACATACACTTAGCATTCCTTAAATACAACTTTCTGGAAATCAGAGGCATTTTGTTTTTCTGACCTTATTTTCAGTACAGGAATGAACAGTTATGAGTATTATAAATATTGATAAATGTTGATGGCTGATGAAATATGATTGCTGTTTCTCCTTTTGCATCAAAGCCAAAATGTAAACAGCTTTGTTGAACATAATGGGGGATCATCGAACTGACCCAACAAAACTATTCACAAATAATAGGAACATTAAAAAAACAACAGTTGGAAATGAAATATGAAGTTCAGTCACTCCATGAAAAGCATTCATTTTTCTTGCTTCTTTCCTTCCTTTCATTCTCCCTTCTTCCTCACTTCCTTCCTTCTTTCCATCTTCCTTCTTTCTGTCTTTTCCTCTCCTTCTCTTCTTCATTCTTCTTGCTCCGTTTCCACCTTTTTCCATTTTAATTTCTTCCTCACTTTCTTTCTCTTTTCTTCTTTTATTTATTCCCTTTCCTTCCTCCTCGTTCTCCTCTTACTTCTCCTAGTCTTCCTCCTGATTGTCCTCCTCATCCTCATCTTCATTCTCCTCCCTTCTCTTCTTCCTTTTTCTGCATCATTTTATCTCTCTATTTCTGAGTCTTTCTGACTCTGTGTGTCTCTCTCTTTCCTTTCTCCTCTCCCATTCTTTCAAAACAATAGCCTACTATACTTACAGTTATGTAGATCATTCTAAGGGTGAAATGACTTTAGGATCTAAGTTTAGGAACTTAAATCTTGGAACTGGATGAACTTGTCAACTCTTAGTTTATATTAGTACCCTAGGTCCTAGAACCATTTATTTAGAGCTGGTAGTGACTGCAGGGATTATTTAGTACAATCCCACTCTTTTACAAATGAGGAAACTGTAGCACAGAAAGTTTGTTAACTTTCCCAAAATCATACTATTAATAAGAGGCACAGCCAGGATTTAAACCTAGTTTCAAATACAGCACTCTTTCCTTGAACTAAACTCAATGACAATGAAAAGCATCAAGTAAGGTTTCCTAGTAAAAAGATTAGTCCATAAAAATGTTAGATATATTGGGGGGATTATAGTAACAGGGAGCAAAATTATACCCTTCCTTGCACTCAAAAAAGAAAACTTGGAGACATACAAAGGATGTGCAGGAATCGATGTGCACCTGAGTGCTAGGCCTCAGTCTATTATAGTTACTACGGAATATAATTCTGCATTTGAATATTATGATAAATTACATGATGCCTTCTCACCAATAAATATGAAAAGAATAAAAATATGTAAAATTTTTTATGCTTTTTTCTCTTCTAACCCAGAGGTTCTAGTAATTCTAACTAGGATATAT
>NW_020954565.1:5810514-5819021 GCF_900497805.2 Vombatus ursinus | reverse complement strand
TTTTCTCTTCTAACCCAGAGGTTCTAGTAATTCTAACTAGGATATATGTATATATGTATATGCATGAATGTGTGTGTGTGTATATATATATATATATATATATACAGATACACTTGTTCACACACACACATACATTATATATATATATATTATATATATATGTAATTTTGAGAAAATTCTGGAGAATGACTATAGAAGCAAATCCTTGTAAGAAAGGAATAGCCACCATTGGATATGGAACAATACACTTAGAAACAAGATTAAGAAATACAGGGCAAAGTTAAATCTATACAACCTGGATAGATTTTCAATGCAGTGATTTGGCAATAATGTTGTTATTATATCCATTCACTTCTCTACACTCTCATAGCACTACCCTAGTTTAAGCCTCTATGATATCATGTCTAGACTACTGCAGCAGTTTCCTAATTGGCTGCTCTGCAACAAGCTTCCCCTCTCTCTAATCCATATTTCACTAAGCTGTCAAATTGACATATTTAAAGCAAAGGTATGAACATGTCATTCCCTGGCTCAAGAAATTTCGGTGGCTTCCTATTGCCCCTACAATAAATTGTTAATTCTTTGACGCTGACTAGAATATAATCAAAATAACAACAACCACATACCGCTTTAAAATTTGCAAAGTGCTATACCAATATTATCTAATTTGTTCTTCACAAAAACCCTGAGAATTAGGTGCTATTGTCATCCCCATTTTACAGATGATGCAATTAAGGCAAATAAAAGGTTAAGTGACTTGTTCAGGGTCATGCAGTTAGCAAGTCTCTGAGGCTAGATTTGAACTCAGATCTTCCTGACTCCAGATCCAAAACTTAGTAAGTACTTAATAAATACTTGTTGGGTGACTTTACAACCTGGCTCAAACTTGTTCTTCCACAATGACCTCATACTTGCCCCCCCCTAAATTCCAGCCAAATTGGGCTAATTACTGTTCCCTTTACATGCCTGTCCATCAGTTTTGTCTATGGCTCTCTCTTATGCCATCCCTCTTCATCTCTGGCACAAAGGGTCACCGGCTTCCTCTAAAAGCACAAGTCAAATGTCATCTCCCACAACAGACTTTTCTGGATCTCCTTGATGGTTGGTGCTCTATCCCACCTCCAAATTGCTTAGTATTTCTTCAGTCTATATGTTTTTGTCAGCTTATCTGTGTATATGTTGTTTTCTCTGAGAAGAATGTAAACTCCTTGAAGGCACTGACTATTAGGATTTTGTCTTTTTATTCCCAGTTCTTTGTATGATGCCTGGAATATAATAGGTCTCCAACAAATGCTAATCAAATATATTTGAGTTGAATTGCATATAAATTGTCAGAGTGTGTGTGTGTGTGTGTGTGTGTGTGTGTGTGTGTGTGTGCGCGAGAGAGAGAAAGATAGAGAGAGAGAGAGAGAGAGAGAATGTAGGGGTAGCTCTTTGTCTCCTCTGTCTCTGCCTCTGTCTTTGCCTCCTTGCCTGCCTGTCTCTGTCTCTAGTGCTGTCTTTATCTCTGTCTCTCTCTATGTGTCTCTGTTTCTGTTTCTGGCTTTCACTCTCTGTCTCTGTCTCTCTCCCTCTCTCTGTGTCTGTCTGTCTCTGTCTCTATCTCTCTTTGTCTGTCTTGAGTTCTCTGCCTCTGTCTCTCTGCCTGTCTCTATCTCTGTCTGTCTGTCTGTCTGTCTTCCCCCCCCCCCTCTCTCTGTCTGTCTGTCTCTGTCTCTCTCTCCTCTATCCTCTTTGTTTTATCTAGCACATCAGGGTGTATCTGAATTATTCTTGGGGGTTTGATGGCTGAAATTTGTTTGTGCCCATGAATTGTTTCCTCCCCCAGGGACAGTTGATGGCAAACGGTGATACAAGGCTATGTCTAGCATAGACATGTTCTTTCTCACATGCAGTCTTAGAAAGTCATTCGCGGAATATATGAGTAAACCCCAACTCCTTTCCAAAGGAGGAATTTCAATTTCCTAGTCAGTGTGATCTCCAAATCTACACAGCCAGGTAGTAAGCATTTATTAAGTGCCTACTATGTGCCAAGCACTATGATGCACACTGGGAATACAAGGAAAGGGAAAAGACAGTCCCTCAAGAAGCTCAAAGTCTTCACAGGGGAGATGACATAAAACAAAAGAAAAACACTAGCTCAGAGTCTTTGAAGGTCATGAACCATGGAATACATTAACTTGGTTAAATTATCCTCAAGTCTTATAAACCAAGGATAAGAGAGGAAGAAGTGTGTGTGTGTGTGTGTGTGTGTGTGTGTGTGTGTGTGTGTGTGTGGTGATGACTACAAAAGCTAGTGCTCAAAGTGAGAAGAGAGTGAACACCAATGTCATTTATATTTACCTGTCCACTGAGAACCCAATCAATAATCACAGGAATTTCCTGGAAAAGGAAAGCTGATATCTGAAAAAGACTTGAAATACATCACATGAAATGATAATATTTATATGTAGGTTCTGATTCACTTGTGGGAGACTTCTGACTAGTACATTTTATCTGGGTGCTAAAAATACACAATGCATTTTGTAACCTTATTTGTGCATATTAGAAAAAATTTACCTTTATCTACGTATTCAAATATATGGTATCACGACCGAGTGGGTACAAAATTCTCATGCACCATGCATAAGGTTCTGACTTTAACAGATAACACTTGAACACTGATGGTTTATTTTTTTCCTCATCAGACTTGTAATCACTTAAGTATGGGATAACATTTTCAAGTGTGTGATAACTTTCATTAATCAGACAAGAGCAGTATGCTGAAAAGCCTTTATAAATGAGGTTCCATGCCTTTCTCTGGCTACTGAAGTAGGAAAGGTATCAATTTCCAGGTCTTAGGGAAACAGATTTGGAAAAATTCAGAGAAGACATAAACATAAGCCCATGTACAGAAACTCTAAAAGGGAAGCTCACTGAACAATGAGAGGGACCCAAACATGAACCTAAAAAGGAAGAATTCCTTAGAAGGTGGTGTCAAAGACTCCGATTTTCCTGAACTTGTGATGCATATACATCATAGCCAGCTTGTCTGAGTTTCCTTCATTCCCAACATTTGCCCCAAAGGACTCCACAGCCAATCACTCATAGTATGAGGAAACACAACCACACATAAAAGAAAAACTCAGCCAGGAATATCCTTCCTCCAAAGCTACACTCATCCAACTTGGTCTACCTCTTTTATTTACTCAGGGTGGTTACATCCTGAACAGGAAATATAATTAATTGATAGAACCTTGGACTTGAAGTTATAAAGACCTATGTTCCAACTCCCACCCCAAACACTAGCTCTGTGACTGGGTAAAACATTTAAACTCTTAGGGCCTCAGTTTCCTCATCTTTAAAATGAAGAGTTTTGGATTCAGTGACATCTAAAGTTCTAAATATATGATCCTATTGTTGCTAAAAGCATCAATAGAAATACTTTAATTTGCTTATTTTAAATATCATCTGCAGGTAGGCTTAGAATAGGAGAATTGACACCTCCTTCTTCAGAGCTGGTGACCACAAGTAGCTGCCTTCCTGCTCTGCAGTTTGACTGTCCCAGCTTCTTTGTTGTTATCAGTGAGTTTCCCAAAATATGAAATTCTAACAATATAGTCCAAATTGTTTCTGTGAAGACAGTAAGAAGAAAGGGTTACTTGACAGAACCAAAAAAAATATCATTCACTTCTATCCTTACTCGTCGCTGTCCAAACTTTTTCCCCACTTTGTCAGGAGTCTATTTCGCATGGAGAACACATTCTCTCTGACTCAGCACCCTATATTCCCTGGCTTTTTAATTATGTTGTATGTCTTGTTTTCCCCCATTGTAAGTTCTTTGAGGGTAGGGACTGTCTCTTTTGCTTGTATTTGTTTCCCCAATACTCAAGACAGTACCTAACATATAAATAATAACAAATTCTTTATTCATTCATCTATCTAAAATTCATCTGGAGGAAAATATCAATAAGTTTAGGGGAAATAATGGCAATAAAGCAATAAAGGGGACCTCAGGGTACCAGATATGAAATAAATGACAAATCAGTAATTGTCAAAATGAATTGATACTGATTAAACAATAGAAAAGGTGACCAATAAAAAATTAAGTAAATAAGAACCAGAATAAAATAAACATATTAGCGTAATGTTTGAAAAAATCCAAGGACACCAATTATTGAAGTAAGAACTCATTATTTTAAAATGTCAGAGAGAATGGGAAAGTAGTTGGCAGAAATTAAGTTTAGAACAGGATCTTACACTATATACCACTATAAGCTCCAAATCAATACTTCCCCTAAATATAAAATGTTATATTGTTAACAAATTAGAAGAAAAGAGAAGGCACCACTTTTCACAGATATGAGTTGGAGGGGGAGATGTTCAACCAAACAAAAGATTTACTTTGATTATAAAAAATAAATTTAAATTTCTTAATACAACATATACATACCTCTTATAAATGCAATAACCAATTATGACATCAGAAGATTGATAATGAAGCATACTTCCTATCTCTAAGCAGAGACATGATGGACTAGAGGTGCAGAAAGAATCATACAGATGTTGCAAATGTATTAATTTGTTTTTCTTGAATGGATTTTTTTTTTACAAGGGAGAGTTTCTTTCTGGAGGAGAGGGGTGGAGAGGAAGCTTAGGGGATAGTGATAGTGATGCAAAGATTGGAAGAAAGGAAAATAAAGCAGGCTAGGATAAGTGAGTGTGGAGTCCATGCCAGTCATACCACATAGATGTTACATTGGTAAATGACAGTGCAAAAAAGTGGAACTACTAAACTTCTATTTTGTGTCTCTCTTCTTCATTAAGAAAAAAATCATTTTCAAATTGATTAAGATTCAATTGAATTGCTCAAAACTTCCTCATTTGTAGAAAGAGGGGGTTAACTAGATACCCTCTAAATTCCCTTCTGGCCTAATTTATGATCTTATGGTTTATTAAGAAGCTACCATGTGTACAACACTAGGAATACAAGGATGAAAACAAATCAGTCCTTATACTAAAGGAGTTTATGTTTTCCAGTGTACAATTTTTACAGAGCTAAATAAATGCAAGGTAATTCAAGGAGGAAGTGTACATTAACTACTGTGGAATCAGGAAAGGCTTCACAATATTTACAAAAACAAAACAAACAAACAAACAAAGAGTACCACAAACATGTCTTAAGTGAAGACTATCAGTAAGAAATTGTGCCAAGTACTAGGGATACAAGAAACATAACATAATCCTTACTTTCAAATAGCTAAAAATCTAGTTGAAAAGACAAGATGCATATATTGGAAACAATAGAATTATGGTATGTACAAGTCAGACAGCATTTTAGAGGTCAACTAATCCAACCTCCTGCCCAATGCAATAACATCATCTACAACAGGACTAATAGGTAGTATTTCTAGTCAATTCCTCAGAGGCAATCTCTTCCACTGCTGGCTAACTCTAATTGTTATGAAGTTGACTCAATCAATATATTAGAGTGTCATAGCAACTAAATGCTTCAAAAGAAGAGAAGGTTCAAAGGGACCCTCTACAAGGGTTGTGAGCAAGGGTTTATGGGGAGGGGCTCCTTTGGCCAAACTTTGAAGAATTTAGATAGGTAGAAAGGAGTGAGGAAGGGAATTACAGGTGAGCATCTTGAAACTGCACTATAAGTAGAACTGAGTAAAATGTGTTCACGTGCAATAGTGGAAAGACCAGACAGGCTGGATCACAATTCAATTCAATTCAATTCAAAAACATTTATTTAACTACTTACCAAATGAAAGGCATCAGAGTGTAGTTCTTGAATACAAACACAAAAGCAAAACAGCCCTTGTCCTCAAGGAGCTTATATTCACTAGGGTGTCTGGAGATGTAGAAGCGCAGTCCTGGGGTGTAGGGGAATAAGTAATACAACATATACACACCTAAGTAATTATGATGTATGTACAAAATAATAGGAAGAAATTCTGAGAGGGAGGGAGAGAGTGCTAATAACTGGAAGGAACTAGGAAGGCTTCATTGGGGAGGTAAATCCTCTGTGACCAAAGAATTTATAGAGGTTAGTAAAGGGAAATGAGGATAGATAGTTTGAGCTGAATTAGCTAATAAGGAACTTTGAATACCAGCATGAGGAAATTGGAACTGATCTTATAGCCAACAAGAATCTACTAAATAGCTGGACTCAGATTGGTGGGGATATAATCTTAGCCTTCAGTTCTGAGAGCTAACCACAAGACACAAACTTCCCAGGGAAAATCTAAATACCTTTTGACTAAATAAAAAAAAAATCTTTAGCATCAATACCAAGGACATAATTGGACCCCAGCAAAGCTGCAGGGAACCTCATCACTGTGGAGCAAGCTCTCCAAAGGAGCCCAGAGTGAGATAAGCCACCAACCCTAAGATTTCCTGACATTGGACACCAACAGTCAGAGATGACAGAATGAAAGCAGATCTTTCTTTCTCTTCTGTATCTATGTCTACCTCCCTTCCCCTTCATATTGTTGGCAGCAAAAAGTCTCACCACGAATTCCAGGAAGCCATTGTTTGAACCAGGAAGAAATTTTATTAACAGCCTGGGAAGGCTGGGCATCCCACATGTCAAACAGATACATACCTTTTTATTCCCTATTCCCAATTCGAATTTCCCTCTCCTGTTTCCCCATTGGTTGGGTACTATAGAGGTTACAACTTATCTGAAGCACCTAATTTTCCCACATGAGTCTCCACCACTCATTACATCTCCCACTCCCCACAAATGGGGACCCAGGATCTTATTTGGGAACATCCCTTTTGATGCTAATCTAAACCTAACCTCAGAACCGGTTTTTCGTGCTGGTTAGTCTAGTTATGCACCAATAGTGTTTTCTTATTCTAATTTATGGCTTCCCTTATTCAATTTCCACTTGACCCGTAGATTGACTTTTGTGGAAATGAAAACTAGCGATTTCTAACAATATCACCTCAGGTGACAATCTCCCAACTCTTCTCTTCACCCTCTCCCATATTATAATCAGTTACTGTAATGATAGGAACCTAATTTGAGTATGGGAAGTACTGGGCATAATAATGTCTTCATGCAGTGTCAAGATAGTTTACAGACTGAAATCTGAAGTAACACTTGGGTCAAAGGGAATGTACCAGATTTAAGATTAGTATCCCGGGTGGCAAATCTGGGGGCAATTTAAACACAAAGGAAATAATGAAAGATTTCATACCCACTTTATCTTCAGAAACACACGAATTATATTCCACAGTGAGATACTTGCAGGTGAAATCATATGAAGCACAGTGAATAGAGTGTTGGGCTAGAGTAAGGAAGACCTGAGTTCAAATCCTGCCTCATCTACTTGCTATATGACCCTGAGCAAGTCATTTAATCTTTCAGCCTCATTGTTCTCATCTGAAAATTGGTGACAAAAATGCTACCTCCCTGTTGCATTTGATGTGTGAGAATCAAATATAAAAACATGTGTAAAAAGTTGTACAAGCTTTCAAGTGCAATATGTAAGTGTGAGAGATTATTGAAAGCAATGTAAGTAATCTTTGTAAAAATCATGAAGAGGAAGAGATGTGGTTTAAAAAAATGTGAGATGCCCAAATGCTATCCATTACTTTCTCTTTAGTGAAGGTCATGGTGTTCTGTCATAAAGCATAAGCTTAACTTACTTCAATTAAAAACATGTATTAGTTATCTATTATGACTTAACTATTGGGAAGTATAGAAGTATGGGTAATACGTGGTGCTTTCCCCTAGGAGTTTGTAGTCTATTACAGATTAAAATACTAGCAAAATAAAACATTATATGATATTGTATGATAATGCACAAGAGAGACTGGGTTCTACAAAGTGCTCTGTGAAATCTGGAAGGTGCAATAGATAGCAACAGAGAGTGATCAGGGAAGGCTTGATAGAAGAGGTGGCATTTGAAATAAATTTTGATGTATACAGTTAGAAAACCACATGATAAATATGGGAGTGGTGGTAAGCACAGGGTCAACTAGGTGGCCCAGTTGAAAAAGTATCAGGCCTGGAGTCAGGAAGATTAATCCTCCTGAGTTCAAATCTGGCCTCAGACACTTACTAACTGTTCACCCTGGGCAAGTCATTTAACTCTGTTGGCCTCAGTTTCTTCATCTGTGAAATGAGCTGAAGAAAGAAAAGGCAAACCACTCCAGTATCTTTGCCAAGAAAACCCCAAATGGGGTCATGAAGAGTCAAACACAACCAGAAAATCACTGAACAACAATAACAGCCTGTTCTATGGCAGACGCAAACAAATAAAGTCAACCACCTCAGGAGCCAGAGATTTTATTGCCATACACTTGTGTTACCTGGTACAGTCTCTCATTGAATCCTTCCTCAGATTTCTAACTTTAATCCTGCCCCCTCTTGTCCTTACTATGAATATAGAAAACAAATAAAGATAATTTTAGAGTTGAAACAGGCCTTACAGATGGCCAAATCTCCACATTTAACTTAGGATAGAATTAAGGCTCAGATTGGATGCCTGGCATGCCTAGTAGTGGTA
>NW_020954565.1:5783014-5808014 GCF_900497805.2 Vombatus ursinus | reverse complement strand
GAATTAGAAATTGAGGGGATGCCCAACAATTGGGGAATGAGTGAACAAGTTGTGGTATATGAATGTAATGGAATACTATTGTGCTATAAGAAATGATGAGTAAGGAGACTTCAGAAAAACCTGGAAAGACTTGTATGGTCTGATGCTGAGTGAATTGAACAGAACCAGGAGAACATTGTACACAGTAACAGCCATGTTGTGTGATGACTAACTTTGATTGACTTAGCTCTTCTCAGTCACGTAAGAATCTAAGTAAGATATCTTCAAAAGTTTCATGATGGAAAATGCTATCCACATCCAGAGAAAGAACTATGGAGTTTGAATGCGGATCGAAGCATACCATTTGCTCTTTTTTTTTCTTTCTGTTTTGTTTTGTTTCTTCTTTCTTGTAGTTCCTCCTATTGGTTCTAATTCTTCTTTACAACATGACTAATTTGAAAATATGTTTAACAGGAATGTGTATGTAGAGCCCATATCAGATTGCATGCCATCTTGGGGAGGGAAGTAGGGAGGAAGGGGTAGAAAATTTTAAATTCAAAAGCTTATGAAAGTGATTATTGAAAACTAAAAAATAATTAAGTAATTTAAAAAAAGGACATCTTTTACTCTTACTATGTGTAGGAGGAACACCATGTTGGAGAATATGCTTTAAGCTTACAATTTATTCTATCAAATCAAATGGTTTGTTTTTGTAGTCAACAAATAAATACAGTGACAAGCTACCTTCTCTGCACCATTAACATTTGGTCTGTTATAGAAAATAATTTTCTGAGGCCTGCCTATTCCCTTATAATTTCATGAAAGATGCCCTCAATACATGTGTAACTACTTCTTACAATTTTCCATATTTTTTAATCTCTCCTCTACTCCTCACTGTTCTGTGAGACCATATCTACCCTCCTGTTCCATAAGATTTTACAACTGAGTTTACTTTCTAACTTTATTAGTTTCATTTGTCAGAGATGAAGTTTTGTTTTGTCATTCTAAAATGTTTTATAGACTTTCTTTTTGCTTTCTCATTGTGGGAATTGCCTTAGATTAGATAAACTTCCTTAGGAAATAGTCATAATATGTGTCAATGTCTGTTCTTTTATCTATTTCACACTTTTCAAAGTTGATAAATTCTTCAAAGGAATCTAATGAGAGTTATCTTCAATGTAGACCAAATCTTCTCATTTTTATTTTTCTACCTTGCCATTAATATTTATCTTTATTCTCACAAATCTATTTTCTGACTATATACAGTTCATTCAGATATTATTTCAATATTAGTAACCATTTTCCCATCTATTAAGATAGCTAATTCCATCTTTTTGCATGTTATTATGTGTTTACTATTTCTAACACCTCATTACTTTGTTCAAATTTTTCATGTTATATGGGTGTAAGTTTTTAGTGTTCTCTACAATCCTTTGACCTGTTTTATTGTCTTGAGAAATATTTTCTACATTTGTTTTTTCTCCTTCCTCATGCCCAAATTTCGATTGTTCCATGTTTCATTAAAGATATACACATAGTTATAGTTGTGAAAGGTCTCTTAGGTAATTTTTTTTAATTGTCAAGCATTTGTTTTTTCTCCTGCCAACCTCTCATACCTGCTGAAAAAAAATTTAAAAAAAACAAACCCTTGTAAAAATTTGCAAACAAAATTAATTTCCACATTGGCCATATCCAAAACCATATGCCTTATTCTGTACCCTGAGTCAATCACTCCTGTCAGTAAATGGTTCATTGCTTAGTCCAATTCTAAACCTTAACTCTCTTCATAAATCCTAACCCCATTTTTGATATGGTTCCCATTTTACTAGTTTTCTGAGTCCCTTTTTGGTTAACAAAGCCCAAGTGTTTGAATATATAAGAATGATCATTAGAGGATAAGAGAAAAATTACCTAAGAATTTGAATGTAATACTTATAGGCATACATTGATCATGGTCCTGCTGTGCCAACACAACAGGGTACACCTGCCCTACTCTCTGTGAATGCCTATGGAAATACTATCACTCTGCCACCTTAGGTTCCATAATGAACAGTGTCATGCAAGCATACAGAGCAAACTCAGAGGTCAACCCGAACTTGACCAAGAATCTTCTCTATAACATGTTAGGTATGTAGTCTTTCAGCAAACTCTCAAGTAAATTTTCCATGTGTTAGATTCCTTTATTACATTTTAGAGTCTAGGTTTCAGGGTTCTAAGAGCTAATTTCCCTCAAACACATACACACATAGACACACACAAAAAAAAACTGCTGTAAAATGTTTATTATAACATTAGATTGTACTGCTCTATTGTGTGACAAATTCAGTAGAAATAGAATTCCTGTGATGCTATATGCCAATATTATTTGCATTTATCTATTAATCCCTCCCAATCAATTTTATTTGCTTGTTAATTATTTATTGGAGAGTTACAATTTAAAAAAAACTATGGGGGTAATAAAAGGACAGGCTAATCTAAGAAATCTAATGACTAAAAATATTAATCAATATATTTTAGCAGTTTAAGAGCAATAATACATTGTTGTATAGTAGGTTATATGTCTATCGATCTGGGTAGAGATTCTAAAAAAGAAAATAAATGTCTAATATAATTTAAGCTTAGAGAAAGGCTTACCAAGTTATGAGATGTAGTGGCTAATTGTCTGCTGTTTTCTCTAGGCATTGAGTTTTATGGAAAATAAATTTCACATATGGATGTAGAAGTAGCTAAATAAATAGGACATATTGATTCAGGTCCCGGACAAAACCTTTGGTAATTATGAAGTGGTATGGTCCTGAATTAACTGTGTTTCTTATCTACACAGTCTAAATTGAAGAGAGTTTCTAATTCTTCCACTTAATAAAGCAGAGAGCTAGAAAGTGTCCCAAATTGGGATGGTGTAGAAGATCATTTGGACTGCGCAAACCTGCACCCCAGTTATTATGTCATTCATAATCAGCATCAGTCAGAGATTAGGGTCACTGGCTTTTCTCTTTGCTTTGGTGCCATTTAAACTCAGTGAAACTTGATGGCATTCCACTAAGCTCTTGCTTGTTTTTGTTGTTTTTATCATTGCTAATGATACCACTATTTTCCCCTGACATTCAATACTATATTCTTGTAAAGAAGCTATTCTTTTTTGGACTGATAGTTCATTAATAAGTGTAATTGCCATCTGCCTTGTTGCATCTTAAATTATCCAGTAATTGCTTTGTGTATTCATTTGCAATTTTAGAAATTAAGCTTTCAAAAAGACTTTTTTTTTTCCTTTATTGTCAGGTAGAGCTTCAAGTGTAATTTTTAATCACTCTGGCTCTGAAACTCACTTTTGACTTAGCTGTCAACTCACTGGGATACAAATGAAACATTATTTAGCTCTAAGAAAGCACTGTTACTTGTTTCAAGGTCTAGGAGACTTATCAGATTATACCATCATCTTTACAGAGTTCTGTGTTTCTTGAATTTTTGAGGGGAAAGGATCAATAATTGGCTTTCTTTCCATCTTTGCTTTAAAATAAAAATGGAACATTTGAATTCAGTTTAATGTGTTTTTGGAGATTTTTGTTTGATGTATCCTAGATTCTGAGTAGAAGTGGGGAGGATTTGAAAGTATTTCAGTAGTCACCCTAGCTTAATTCTGTTTACAAAAGTCAGAGGCACCTACACGTCTATAAATATGTATCCCTTTCAATTTCATCAAAGATTTCTGTCCATATCTCCTGCCAGAGCAGCTTAAGAAAAATCTATGTCTTTGACAACAAAATCCTGAAACAAACAACTGCCGCATATTCCTTTGGGATTAAAACAATATTCTGTCTTCTTGTAACCAGGTTCCTTTCCATATGAATACCATTAATACATGCTTTGTACCCTGCTTGAATTCTTATTAAAAATATACACATCATATGGAGGGAAATGGCGTACAATTGCTTTTATTGGGGGCCCAAGCTTTGGGCTTAATGATATATTTTCAAGAAGGTTTTTTTGGCAACATTGTTCCTAATATACTAATTGTGCTATTACATTAAAGGACAATGTGGTATGATAGAAAGAGTATTAGATTTTTGAAGCTAGAAATCTGAGTTTGGATACTCGTTCTGCTATATATTACCTGTGTGTTGTTGTTCAGTCACTTTCAGTCATATCCAACTCTTTGTGACTCCATTTCGAGTTTTCTTGGCACGGATACTGGAGTGGTTTCCCATTTCCTTCATTAGCTCATTTTATAGATGAGGAAACTGAGGCAAATAGGGTGAAGTGAATTACCCAGGGTTACACAGCTAGTAAGTATGTAAGACCAGATTTGAACTCAGGAAGATTAATCTTCCTGACTCCCAACTATCTATGTGCTACAAAGTTGCCCAATTACCTGTGTAATTTTTGATAAATCACTTAACCTATCTGGGCCTCAGTTTCCTTATGTGTAAAATGAGAGGGGATGGATTACATGATCTCTAAGACCCTTCAGTTGTAAATCTAGGTTCCTATGAACTGAATGCTATTAGACTATAGGAATTTATACCTGGGAGAGATGTTTGAGATCCTTAATCTAGTCTAATGTTTTAATTTTATTAATGAGGAAACAGACTTTAAGATGTTTAGGTGACTTGCCCCAAGTCACAAAGTAAATATCTGAGCCAGGAACCCACTTGTCTCTGGATTCCAAATTCAGGGATCTATTCACTGCATCATGCTGCTTCTCTGTAAACTTCAGGAGTTCCCTATTAGCTCTAGGATCAAATACAAACTTTTAAGTTTGGAATTTTAAGTCTTTCACAAACTGACACCAATCTACCT
Organism: Vombatus ursinus; assembly: GCF_900497805.2. Lineage (NCBI taxonomy): Eukaryota > Metazoa > Chordata > Mammalia > Diprotodontia > Vombatidae > Vombatus > Vombatus ursinus. Next base: position 5,803,238 of record NW_020954565.1, on the reverse strand, counting down.
ATCATGTTATATATTAACCCCCTTCATGCACACTTTAATCTAGCCAAAGCACCTTTCTTGTTTTTTTTTTTTTTTCCTGATACTTCACCTCTCACTTCACTTCTTTCCATCTTTAGGAATTTGCACGGGTTTTCCCTCATACTTGGAAGGAGAAAGGGAATAAGCAGTTATATAGGACCTACTATATGCCAAAGAGGCGGTTAGGTGGCATAGCAAATAGACCACTGGACCTTAGAGTCAGGAAGACCTTATTACAAGTCTGGCCTTAGACACTTACTAGTTGTGTGACCCTGGGCAAGCACTCAACCTTGTTGGCCTCAGTTTACTCATTTGTAAAATGATCTAGAGAAAGAAATAGCAAACCACTCCAGTATTTTTGCCAAGAAAACCCCAAATGTGGTTACAAAGAATAGAAGACTGAAACATAACAATAAAATGTGCCCAGTACCATGCTAAGCACTTTACAAATGTTATCTCATAGGAACTCATTCATCTCTGACTCTTAAACCTCCATTTTTCTCCAAAGGGTAGCCCAAACACTATCTCTTATATAAAATCTTTTCTCATCATCATTCAGCTGCTAGTGACCCCTCGCCCTCAAAAATAACCACATATTTACTTTGTATATACTTATATACTTTGTGCATACTTATATACACACATATACCATCTCCTCCTATAGACTATAAGGTCCTTGAGAGGAAAGAATTTCATTTCTTTGTAGTCCCAGCTCTTACCATTGTGCCTGGCATGTAGTAGGTGCTTAATAAATGCTTGGGGCCTGATTAATTGAAATTGACTTCAAATGTCATAAATTACTTGACACTACACAAATTAAACAATTTAGGGCACCTTTTCCAAAGAAAATGTATATTTAATCAGGGGCCACCATTCTCTAGAGCAACCTATACATAGCTATTATTTTTATTAGTATTATAGAAATAAACAATTTACATAGCTAGAAAATTAACCAGTCAGCATTGAATTTTATTATATTCATCTTTGCCAATCAAAAATAAAAAGAGGAAAGGCTGCAAGAAATTTACATTCTCATAAAAAACTATCTATCTATACATAGATAATATCTACATCCTTGTACCCTACATATTTTTTCAGCTTTTGTTTTTGTGCTCTGCCTAAAAGCTTTTTGTTATATCCCCAAAGACAAAATGTAGATATTAAGTTTGCAGCATGAAATGTGCACTTTGGCAGTCTTCCACAAAGGTGGATATTTTTAAGGGTAAAGAGCAGCTGATTATATTCATATAACCCCCAGTGTGGACACACTCTGTTGCTGGGAACTGAGTATATGGTACAGCTTGGGGGATTTTTTTTCTCCTCCCTCCACCCAAGTGTTGATAATTACCAGCCTATATTAAGAGGGGCTTGGTGGTCAAGCCAAATTTCTCTTAGGAAAGGGAGGAAGCTGTCTACTCTACTAGGGGGTGAGGGGGCGTGTTTTCCCGGGTGATTAGATCTGGGAAAGTGAATCTGTTTTCATTCTGGAGATGTGGAGTGCTGCAGTCACGCCTCTCACTGCCAGCCCCGCACCAGGATCATAATCAGTCACTATGAAAACTCATTAGCTCCACAGCCATGAGTCCTCCACTGCTGAAGCTGGGTGCTGTCCTCAGCACCATGGCCATGATCTCTAACTGGATGTCCCAAACTCTCCCATCCTTAGTGGGACTGAACACCACCAAGCTTTCCACGCCAGACACTCTAGTAAGTAACTCGGCTGCGTTTAGAGATCTCAGGGGGTTTCTGGTTGTTCAATTCTTTTGCTATTTGTGGTAAATCACAAAGATTGAGGTTGTCTATTTGCAGGTCTGCTTTCTAGCTGATAATTTCTGGACTATAACTCTATTTATGCATGTTTCTCTGTGACCACTTTAAAGTTTTATACACATACACACACACACACAAATGCCGACTGGCTTTTTATTGTAAAAGAGAATATTAAACTAGGCTCATTAAATTCTTACAAATGAAAAGCTTAAACAATATTGATTGGAATTTTGGATGATTATTTTTTTGCTTTTTTAAAGAAATACTGAGTGTTTATTACTATTTAATTTCATTTTTTTCTTCAATCAAACTAATACATGCTGTTTTCTTTGAGTGTGAGGCATAGTAAAATACCTTAGACTTCTTTTCAACCTCCTGCTCTATGTAGCTTTATTATTTGCATCAAGTTTCTTCACAGGATGAAATGTCTGAATTCCTTTGCAAGGACCTCAAGCTAATCAATCTCATGGTAAATAAAAATAATAATAATAACTATAACTAAAAACCTGAGCAATTCTTAGTCTGTCCTTAAGACCTTTAAGTAGACTAAAGAATAATACAAGTGAGAGCTGATTCATTTTTTAGGAGCATCATCTATGAATGTTTGACTCTTTAAAAATATCTTTACATCTACAATCTCAAGAAGGTTCCATTCACCTAAAACGAAAGGGAAAGTATAATAACCCTTTCCACATCCTTGCAAAAACTTTGAAAATGTGCTTTAATGTTCAACTAATTCCACTGTAAATCTTACAGAAGGAAAATGAAAATCACAGCTTATTCAAACCAGATCACTTATACAGCCTTCCTCCACCCCTACTGCTCAACCATACAAACACACAAATTTTGGATAGATAATTTCCCTGTTGTTAAATGAAGGCTAAAGAACCAGTGAAAGCTTTGTGGATTTTGTTCCCAACCTGGCATTCTAGTTTGTCAGAAAAAGTTAAATATTAAAGAAAAAGTGGCCTTTGATTTCTAAGATGTGATGGCAGCTCTTAATGATGATAAATTTATCAATCAATATTTAATTAACAAATTGAGTGTAGTCAGACCAAACTAATTGCATAATATGTCAGATTCCACCAGTGTCTGAGGCATGATCTGGGTATCTAGTGGATCTTGAACTCTTAAGTTTCTCTTTCAGGTCACTTGGGGTAAGCAGAGCTAGGTGTACGTTCCAAGTTGGGCAGAAAAAGAAGGTACCTCTCGAATGGACAAGTGTGAAGTAAGGAAGGCTAGAACCAAAAACAGTTTTGGGACCCAAATGACTAGAGATCTAAGTTATAGGCTACTGACATTTAGTAGTCAAGATAAGTAAATTTAAAACTTACTGAATCAGATTCTTTCATTGCCAAAACATTTACTCATAAGATTAACATATTAAATGCTGAATTAACTACTTCTAACCAGCTGTCTATAATTTAGTAAACTCTTAAAATCATCCATATATTTTCCACTGTTTTAAACTGACAGCTAAATTCTTAGGTGTGTGTGTGTGTGTGTATGTGTGTGTGTGTGTGTGTGTGTGTGTGTGTGTGTGTGTGTGTGGTGTTGGTTTGATTTTGCTTGGATGGTTACAGGGAGGCTAGCTATGGGATAGAAGAGGAAGGATAAAATGTAAAACCGCAAAGGGAGGAAAAATGATTAACTATCATTAGTTGACTAGAACCCCTAGGATATTTGCAAGCATCATGGAGCTATTTTTTTTCTCTCTCATTTTTCATTAGTTCACCTTTGGATTGAATGATTAAAGGTAATGTATTATTTCTGTGCATATACTAGTTTTGAATTATGACAGTCCTTCAAGCCAGGAAACACCAATAACACATGAATCATAAGATTATGGATTGAGTGGTAGTTGGGACTTTACATACAGCAAAGCCTAACTTCCTCATTTTGCACGTGAAAAAACTGAGGGCCAAGAAGCTTAATTGATTTGTCCAGCATTACACAGGTAATGTGTGGTAGAAGTGAGATTCAGGCAGTCAGCAAATCAATAAGCTTATCAAGCACCTCCTATGGGCCATGCACCTTGCTACGTGCTAAAGATAGAAAGAAAGGCAAAAAACAAACTCTGCTCTCAAGGAGCTCACAATCTAGACAATAAACAAACAATTACGTACAAACAATCTGTATACAAGATAAATAGGAAATAATTAATAGAGGAAAAACATTAGAACTAAGGAGTGGGGATGAGGACCCAGGACATCTGATTCTAAAGTCTTTCCACCATGGCACACTATACAGTAGTCAGTATCAGAATTGGAGATGGTATCCCAAATTAGAAAAGTGTCCTGTTGACAACACTTGTGAAAATACACCACCCGTCAGGTTGGATTATCTTGGCCAATCCAAAAAATATATTTGGATTCAAATGGTGAAAGGATTTAGGAATTTATCTTTCTCATATCTCTAGTCATGGAATTAGAATGCTGGAGTTGGAAGAGAATTTGAGAAATCATACAGTCTAATTCCCTCAATTTGAGAAACAGAAAAATGAGGCTCACAATGAGATGTCTTACCTCAGATCCCACAGCTAGTTAGTTAATAGCAGAACCTAGATTTCCTGACTAGATTAGTATTCTACTCACTGTACTATGTTGACCTACACAAAATTGCAAGTTAGAGAGTTTATCTTCTGTGGTCCCCTTCTGGACACTGTCTCCTCCCACTCTCCCTCTTAGGCAGAAGTCAAATGATCTTGTTGTGTTAGTCTTCCTGTAGTGACTTGTGTATCAAAATTATTAAATTATTTCTTCCTTCCTTTTCCCCCATCCCTCCCCAAATAAATACCTCCTCATCACATAATAAACAGGTTTGTGTTGTGAAAATTATACTTGATTAGGAGTCATAGCATCCCAGTTCAAATCCTGGTTCTGACACCTATGGAACCTTGGGCAAGTCATTCCATCTCTCTGTTCCTTAGTTTCCTCATCTACAAAATAAGGATTTGGGGATTTTGAGTAGATGACCATTCAAACAGATAGCTTCTTGCTTTTAACCTGTGGTCCTATAGTCATTCAGCCGACATGAACTGACTGAAAACAGCTTAATATGTAATACCTTCTGATAATTGTCTTATAACAGAGGGATGAATCTCTGTGGTCATGGGATTTCAGGTAGTGTGCCATGTGAATAGGTGAAATACTTTTGGGAGAGTCAAGATGGTATAAACTTCCAGTACGATGTAAAATCCTTTAGAGTACATGCTCTAATTCTCTCTCTCTCTGTCTCTCTCTCTCTCTCTCTCTCTCTGTCTCTCTCTCTGTCTCTGTCTCTCTGTCTCTCTCTCTCTCTCTCTCTCTCTCTCCCCTCCTTCCTCCTCTCTCAAACTCTCTCTCTCCCTCCCTTCCTTTTTCCTCTCTCCCTTTCTCTCTTCCTTCTTTCTCTCCCTCTCTCCTTCTTCTCTCTCCCATTTTCCCTCTCTTCTTCCCTCCTCTCTCAATCTCTCTACTTCCTCTCCTCTCTTCTTCCTTTTTTCTCTCCCTCTTTCCTTCTCCCCCTTCTCAATCTCCCCTTCCTTTTGTTTCTCTTCTCTCCCTTTCTCTTTTCCTTCTTTCCCTCCCTCTCTCCCTCTTCTTTTTCCCTCTTTATCTCTCTCCCTCCCTCTTTTCCCCCTTTCTCAATCTCTCTCTTTTTATCTTTCTCTTCTCTCCCTCTCTCTCCTCTCTCTCTCTCCCTCCCTCCCTTCCTCTTAATTTTCTCAGCATCTTCAAAACTTGGCTAGGTTATTTTATTCCCCTGATGGGCTCTGGGTATTCATCTTTCCATCTTTACACTCTGGTACATCAGCATTCCATCTATGTTGGGGGGGGGTGCGATGAAGGTTAGAAAGGAAGATTCTTCAGCTCCTATGCCTTCTAGCACTGGTCTGTGATCAAGCAGAAGGCAGAGTAACTTCCTCTCGAGGCGGGGCTTCAGTGCCAGCTCCCATGCTGGGGCCTCCTTGCAGAGAAAGAACCGGCAAAGAGCAATTAAAAAGAGAGCAAACATTCAGCAGAAGCCAGCTGTTTTCAGGAAGCTAGCTATACCACCGTGGAGAGGAAAGTCTTCAGAGAAACCTGATGCTAGCTCTATTTATTTGCCCTTTTTAACAAATTTCATCCCTTTTCACCTCAAACCAATTCTATTCTAATGAATTTAACAACTTTCACAGGTAGAAAATCGTTGATGATGCCCAGGAACCAACCAGAAAAATATCCCCCCATTCACATTTTTTCCCACTGATTGTCCTTCAATCCTAAATCACTAGACTTATCTTTGCCATTTTTTCACATAAAGTGAAATTCTTTCGTTTTCTAAATCATTAGGAAAATCATGTGAAGGTAGAAGCAAGGGATGTTAGTGGGGGAAGGCTCTCAGTTTTTATTTGGTACATTTGGTGGTAGCATTTTTCTCCCCCACTGGGTATCTTCTTAGGGAGGAACACAAAAGTCAGCACTGGTGTAAGATAAAGAGCCCTGGAATTGTAGGTTTCGGGAGTTGGCAGGCTCAGTGACCTACAACCCCTTCTATTTATAGATCAAGAAACTGAAGCCCAGAGAGGTCAGGAGACTTCCTAAGGTCAAATAGATAGTAAGGATCAGAAATGGTCTTTGAACCAGGTCCTCTGAATCCAGATGTTTGAGGAAAATGTGAGATAAATATGAATTATTATTAATTATAAGGAATTGGAAGGCAAATTAGAGATCATTGAGTCAGAAGTTCAAAGATCCAGGGCTGGAATGGATCTGCAAAGTTATCAGGTCCAAACTGCTCATTTTATAGGTGAGAAAACAGAGGCTCAGGGAGAGGAGATGATTTACCCAAGGTCGCATGAATCCCCAGAGCTTGTTGGTGATTGATTCAGCTAGGTCCTCTGCCTCCAGAGTCATGATCTTTCCATTGTACTAGCCAGACAACTGTTTCACTTTAATGATGAGGAAACAAACCCACATAAGGTATGTCTTGTCCAAGGTCACAGAGCTAGGAGTAGATACCTCATTCCCCTCAAAGCTGTTTTGAGGACAAAATTAAATTAATTTTTTAAAATGTTTGTAAAGCATAAAAGACCAGGCAAATGTAAATGGTTATTATTAAAGTATGTGATAAATACACATATTCTCATTAATGTTGAAGTGGTCCAAAAACAAAGAAAAAAAGAAGACAAAAAGAAGACAGGAAGTCTCCTGACCTCTCTGGGCTTCAGTTTCTTGATTTATAAATAGAAAGAGTTGTAGATCACTAAGCCTGCCAACTCTTTAAACCTACAATTCCAGAGCTCTTTATATTACACCGGTTCTGGCTCTTGTGTTCTGCCCTAAGAAGCAATTAAATAGCAAAACATCCTGATTGACAGATAAGTGGTATTTATTGTATGATTTACATAACATCATTTCACTTGGTTCTCACCTCTGTGTAAGTCAGGTATTACATGTATCTATGTCTTACATAAAGAAAACCAAAGCTAACACAGCTTAATAGTCACATATGTTGCAAAGACCTGAGACAAAATTTGAAACTAAGTCCTGGCAGATTCCAAAGCCACCATACTCTCTACTACTCCACACTGATTCATTACATCCTCTTAGAATAAATTGTTCCTTAACAAAGTGAACTTGAGTAAGAATAAGGCTGAGGAAAGTTTGGTCTCCTACTGGCTCCATGAGTGGTTTCAGTGAACAAGGAGCAAGTAGTTTGCTCTCTGCTAATGACCAGCCTTGGGTAGGCCATGGCCCAGATAAGTTGATATAAGGCAGAAGTGTCAAAAACACAGCCCATGGATCGCATGCGGCCCACAGACCCAGGCCAAATTAAAATAAAATGTCATTGGGAAATATTGAATAAAATTAATAAAAATACAATTAAAATTATATAATGGTACATTTTAAAACTAAGCCAATATGTATAATTCAGGGCTCCTTTTGTATGAAGTAGTGGCTTCCGTTTCTATTTGAGTTTGGCACTACTCAGGTAAGTCCTTGAGTTCCCATGGCTGGGTCACCTGGAAATGAAGAAGGCAATACCCAGGCCATGGTCATGTATGCCTTTAGCATTGTTGGGCCGCAGATAAACCCAAGAGAGGTGTAAACATCTCATGTAAGCCAAGAAGCACAAGATTGCTGTTGTTGTATCATTTCAATCATGCCCACTTCTTTGTGACCCCATTTTGAGTTTTTTCTTGGCAAAGATACTGAAGTGCTTTGCCATTTCCTTCTCCAGCTTGTTTTACAGATGAGGAATTGAGGCAAACAGGGTTAAGTGACTTGCCCAGAGTCACACAGCTAGTAAGTATCTGAGGGCCAAATTTGAATTCAGGAAGCTGTCTTTCTGATTCCAAGTCAAGTGCTTTATCTACTGTGCCACCTAGCTGCCCAAGAAGACCAAGGAGTCATAGTCTGCATTATCTAGAAGGAAGAAAAGAATCTATATTCTGGACTGTTCTATTTTTTCTTTTTGAAAAGATTTCTGTATAGGGCAACGGATAGTTTGTTAGACTTAAAGTCAGGAAGAACAACTTCAAATCCTGCCTCAAAGACTTCATAGCTGTATGATCCTTGGTTAGTCACTTAATCTCTCTTGGTCTCAGTTTTGTCATTTGTAAAATAGAAGTAATGATATGCATAATATCAGACTTACACAGTTGTGATGATCAAGTGACATGATGCATGTAATGTTCTTTGTAAACCTATGTTTAATATCCATTATTAATATCTTTCCTAATTTCCCAGGTTTGCCAAGCTACCATTGCCAGATTAATCAGGCTACAAATTGTCCAGACCAAAAGGCATACTGGTACGCTGAAATGAGAAATATAAGAGATGGAGGCAGGGGGAATCTCAGAATTATGAGGAAGAGGAAGCAAGCAGCTCAGTAAAATATTAAAGGAGGGGCAGTTAGATGGCACAATGGATAGAGCACTGGCCCTGAAGTCAGGAGAACCCGAGTTCAAATCTGGCCTCAGACACATGATACTCACCAGCTGTATGACCCTAGGCAAGTCACTTAGCTCCGATTACCTCACCAAAAAAATATATATATATTAAAGGAAATAGTCCTGTTAAAAGTGCTTTTTTGAAGAAGTGTTAAGTCTGAAGTCAACTAAAGGACTGAATGATTCATCGTGGCTGCACCAACTCCTGATAGGACCGCTCAGAATTGCAGAGCACATAACAGCAACAACGTATATGTATATAGTAGTATGTTTATGAACACATATTGAACATATTTCTGATTTCTCTGCTTGCTACAGTCACCACTGCCTTGACAAGCTCTCTTGAACTCATCTACTTCACCTTCTGGGGTGCTATAGGCCAAGTGTCAGTTGACCCTCTAAGTTACTATGAGGCAACTACAGCTAAGAAAAGAGTAGTATAGCTTTACAATTAAGCTGCAAGCAAGGAATCCAAACCCAAAATCCAATTGTTAAAAATATCATTTTAATTCTGTTTAGATCTCCTTTAAGTATTTCATGAGTTTCTTAATATTAAAAACTACTAAATAGTTCAGTGGGTCTTCTAATTAATACACAAGTTCAAGGCGAGCAGAATCAGCAGTAACAAAGATTAGGTATATGTGAAGATAACAGTGCCCAGCTCCTCATAAGTACAGATACTACTATTAGATTGCATCACTTACAGATGATAAAAGTTCTCAAACACTTGGAGAATGCCTAAGAGAGTGACAGGTCTTGTCTTCAGTTTTGTTGACATCAGAATGTAAACTGTTTTTGCCGAATAAACTGAGTTGAGCTTAGAATTTTACTAGCTCTTCAAAAGCCGTGGAATAAGTCTTTGAAGCAGGAGTCTTGTCAGGATTTCATTTAATTTTCCCCTCTTCAGTATAGAAGTATTCTAAGAACGGAGGCTAGATATAGTCATAAAAGTGGCATTATTTATTGGTGACTCCTAGTCCTATCCCTTCCGCAAAGACCACAGCATTGTCAGGTACTTTCTTTCCTACTACTTTTGTCTCTCTCAGTTTTTTTTTTTTCCCTTGGTAGAAAGGATTTCTTTTAATGGTCTAGTCCAGACTAGAGATTGGCAAACAATTGCCAGGGGGACCATAATTTGCAGGCACCTGGTTTAGATCATTCACCTAACTAGAGGAAGGGCCATTGCTTTCACTAATTACTTTTTACAGTTGGATATTTGGAAGAACCAATGAGGTCATTACTTTCTTCAGCAGACACTTGAGAGAATTATTAATGAATGTGAACATTGTTTACCTTTCACTTTTCTAATTACCCTCAAATCTCAAGAGAGACTGCCATTTTCCCTTGGGATAATATGCCATGTGCTAAAGGAAATAAAACTTGGCAAGTGAGCATTGGCATTCATGGTTGCAAAGTGGACTCACCAGTATTTTTATAATTAGGTGATTCTTATCCCCTCCTCACAAAAAAAAATCTATTCACATAACTGGTAATTGTTTCTGAGGTTTTTGAAATATTTTATCTAATCATAGGGAAAGCTATCCACACCCTCATATTGCTATCAGGCACATAGCCATATACTCAGGCCATATTATCATCTAAGTGCTCCTGCTGTTCTTCTTTACCCTCCATGAGCTAATGCCCTATATACCAAACCTCTGTATCCTGTACCTCCAGAATCCATGCTTCTGTTCTCATTCATCTTTGAAGATCCCTTCCTAAGACCCAACTGCCTTGACTGAGTATATGCTAGTCTACTTAGCGTACTCTACATACAAGGAGGCCCTAGGCTCCAGAAGATGCTCCACCTTCACATTCACTCCAGTCAGCCCTCCAGGCCACCTTGACATCTGTTTCCTGTTGCATATGAGCCATTTTTTCTTGCTCTTGAAACAATAAAGAAATCAATAGTATCATTGCTTCTAGAAAGTGAATATCAATTTACTGCCCTATATATCAACTCACAATTCCGGTGTTCCTCAGACTAAAACTGCTTTTCCTAGCCACTCTTCCACTTTTCCTATTATAATCTAATCTCCTTGAGTGCATTATCTGTCTTTTTTGTGTCTGTATCCAAAGGTACACCATACTTAGCACATAGTAAGCTCTTAATATGTTTTTTTATTCAAAGAAAAATGATCATTCCTATGTTTGCCTCAGTAGACTATATTAATATACATTTACAGAAGTAAATGTATTTCTACTGAGACATTTTTTCAATTACCCTATTGAAACTACACTATAAAACCAGTTTTATGCCTACAGTGTGACTATTTTTTCATATCCTTTTCTCTCTCTTTAAATTAAGCAATAGAAAATTGATCATGAAAAACAAGGTGGGAAAGAATTATAAGATTAGGCTTCTTTATCAGTAGAGAAGATGCTTATTTGTGTGTGTATTTATATGTTATATATATGTATCTACATATAGATACATATATGTATGTATTTGTACATCTTAATCTATAGATATGTTAATTACATCTGTGTGATAATTTCATTATATGTCTGGATATACTATTACTGAGTCCATAATTTGAAAATAAGAAAAAGTCTTTTAACAATTTCTGGCTCATGGCCTTTGACACTATAGAGAACAGTTTACATATTATAGATTTTAAGATGAAACTAGAACTAAAAGTGATAAAATAATGTTTGCAAGGTGATTAGTGCTTAGCACAGTGCCTGGCACATAACACATGCTTGATAAGCATTTATTGTCATGGCTTGACTTATGTGAGATATTAAACCTGTTCTTCTTGGTCCCAGAAGGCAAAAACTGGGATCAGTGTGTGGTAATTACTGAGAGGCAAGTATTGACTAAATATAAGGGGATGTTTTCTAACAATTAGAGCTATCAAAAAATGGAATGGGCTACCTCAAAAGATGGTGCATTTCCTGTCACTGGATATCAAGAGGAAGGTTGATAACCATTTGCTGGTAATATTGAGCAGGTGATTCATGCTTTAAGTAAAAAATAGACCAAATGACCTCTGAGGTTCCTTTCCAACAATGGTTCTGTGATTCTATAAACTGAGCCCAATATTTGTGTGTGGTTTATATTGCTCTGACATGCATCATAATATAATAATCATAATAGTTGATATGTATATGTGGTGACAAAGTTATTCTATATGCCCAGTAGGCAAATAATAAATAAACAAATGAACTGGCTGTGTAATCTGATTGTTATAATAAGCTGAGAGCTAGATAACCTAAATTCTAATTTTAAGGCTATGATGGATTTTTTAAACCAAGATCACAAAGCTAGAAATGGTGAAACTAGAATTTGGAACCATACTTTCTGTCTATTACCCTTTCTACTTTCTCAAACTGCCTCATATAACAAATGGAATTCATTAAAATTTATGAAAACAGAAATATAGCCTTTATATGTCTCTATAATAGCTAGTCAGCATGAGTGCTTAACTTATAATATATTCAAATCATTTAAATGGGTTCTCCTCCAAGAGGCAAAAAGGGAGAAACTCAGACAGATGCAAAAGTAAAATAATGCATTTTTTTCCAGTTGGAGGTAACTCAACATTATGTTCATTTTATCATCCATCCATCCATTATGTCCAAATGACTGTGTGTTTTAGGACTACATGAGAAAGGCACAGAAATAGTGGCTATGTCCATTGGAAACCAAAACATCCAAATGAAAAGTGAAATGTCATCTAGATGTTGAGTCTTCACAATCCCAAACAACTATATACTTGAAATACACAGATGGCTGTCTGAGGCTTTTTGGTTTTGTTGTTGATGTTGCTTTGTTTTGTTTTTTGAGTGAAAAAATTAGGTTTTTAGAATTATAAGGATATTATTTCAGGGTATGTCAATTTCTACCACCACTACCCCACCCCACACACACCCCACCAAAAAAAAATTGAAAGGCTCCAGAGCTGGGTGGAAGAAATTTCCATCTTCCCACACACACATATCAACACCAAAAAGTTGTCATGCAAACATCACTGTCATAGATTTTATGGACTATGAAAGCATAATATTTTTACTCTTAAAGAATTAGTAACATAAGGCATCATTTTATATTTAAGTTCAGGAAGAAATAAAGTTCTACTTTAACTGTGAGTCCAGAGTCAAAAACAAATAACAAAAAAAACCCCTATAATATTAACTAGGACCCTAGGTAAGCCAATACATGAAAGTGACCACATGTTGAATAAAATGACTATTCACATACTCCACTAGGGTATCTAACATCAGAATGTCATTGTCATCATCATCATCATCAACTGAACAAATTCAATTCAATAAATATTTTAAGGTACCCATCTATGATGATGAAAGGTGTGGACTAAGTACATGGGATACAATCTTATTCCTCAATCATGCCTAAGGAATAGGGCTGTGTATTCCAGAAACAATAAGGTGTAAGCTAGGCCCCTATCCTTTAAGGGATTTACAACTACATTATGGAAGATTAGCCATTTATATAAAAGGATCAGTATTTTCCTCCATATTACTCTCCCCACAAATTCTACAGTCTATGCATATTGGCCCACTTGTTCCTTACACACAGTACTCCATCTTCTTTCTGTCCTCCATGCCTGGGATTCTATTCCTCTTCGCTTCCTCTTCTTGTAACTCCTAGTGCCCTTCAATGCTCAATTCAAGTGTTCTCTTTCACATGAAGTTTTCCCTGATCCTCCAGCTTCTAGTGCCTTCCCTCTCAAACTACCTACTATTCATTTTCTGTATATATTCTGTCTGTACTTATATATGCACATGTTTTTGTCTCATTATAATATAAGCTCACTGAGGTCAAGAACCAGTTCACTTTTTCATTACATCATCTGCTCTATGGGCTTAATGCTTATTGATTAAATGTTTGAATACAAGTTAGTACAAGGGCCAAATGAGTGGTACAGCCAATAAATACGAGAGAAATTGAGGACTGGGTGATTAAGTAAGGCTTCCTGGGGCAGGAGGGACTTGAGCTGAGCCTTCAAAAAAAGTAAGGATTCAAATGAGGAAAGGAGGGCAGCTAAAGGTTAGGGAGGCATTTTAAAAACAAGAAAGATCGTTAGCTGAAGTCCAGAGAAAGCGATGCACATAGGAACAATGAGTATACCAGTTTGGTATTTAATACATGGGGGTTCTTTATGGGGTTAGTAGAAAATAAAAGAAGTGGAAAGTTATATAGAGCTAAGTTGTGGAGGAGCTATGAACAGAAAGGCAAGGATTTTGGACTTTGTTTGTTGGCAATGGGGAGTTACTGAAGCAAATATCGAATATACTATCAGACAAGATTGATGTGTTCATTATTTTTGATCAACTATCTTGCCACCCCCTTTCTTTTTTTACTCTTTGTTATAAAGCTTAGTTCCCTGGGAAGAGGAGGGGAAAGGCATAAATCGGTAAATGAAGGTAAGACAAAAACAGAGGAGATCGATAGGAAGTAGGCCTGTGATTTCATTGATGTAACAAAAACCCAGGTGATCCCAGATTCTCAGCCGGTGCTGTCTATCTAGCTTAAGGAGGAAAATCAAGACAAGACAAAACAAAACACACTTTCATTGGAACTGGAAGCTCTAGGCAAAGATGTGAGGACTGTAGGGTATTTCATACATTTACACGACTCAGAAAATAATTGCTATTAATTGCTATATGCTTTGAAAAATCTTGGCTGACAAATCTTGTGTAAAGGTACTGATGGTGTATGGGCTTGTTTGATTCAGCAAGTTTTAGAGACTTCTTTTGTCAGAAGCTTCCAAAAATTCATTGAAGTATCAAAGATACGACAAAAATCACTAGGGAATTCTCTAGGATCAATAAACAGTGTGTACTATGTTAAATGGCAATTCTAAGTTCAAAAGGGAAAATCCAAACTTTGAGCGACTTATGTTCGGAGCAAAATGTTTCTGAGCTCTTGACAAAGTTGTTATACCAATTCTGCCTGATACAAAGAATGGCAATTTAGGCTTTGATTACTCTTTGGAACCTTTGTCCTCTCTTTATCCTCTCAACTGAGTTCTGTGTTTCTTGTGCTTGTCCTTGGTTTTCCCAGACTCAGATTAGCCCAAAAGAAGGGTGGCAAGTTTATAGTTCAGCCCAAGATCCTGACGGACGATGCATTTGCACAGTGGTTGCACCAGAACAGAACCTGTGTTCCCGGGATGCAAAAAGCAGGCAACTTCGACAACTGCTAGAAAAGGTAGGTATATTTGAATCTTTAACTAGGGTGGAGCAAACAGAACTTTTCATCAGAGGTGCCAAAATTTAGAGGATGCAGGCCTTCAGCAGACAGAAACAACCGATTGCTCTCTCCTTCTCCCTTTCCTTCCCCCTTCCCTTCTCTTTTCTCTGCTATTCTCTCTCTCTCTAAATTGTACACACACACACTCACACACACACACACACACACACATTTATTTTTAACTAAACCTATAATTTCTTAGTGTCAGAAGGAGCTTCCTCACCAATTAATATCAACACTTTCTCAGCAACTTATGGTCTTAGGGTCTTAGGGAGTAGCCTGAGGCAATTTCAGGTTAAATAACTTACCCAGGGTCAAACATATCCAGTGTGATAGAGGGAAGCTAGGGAGCGAGGAGACAACAGTTACCTAGAGAAGTAAATAAAAGTAAAATAAAAAGTAGAAAGCTGTCAAGTTTCACTTCTTTCTCCCAGAGGCCTCACCCCAGCTGAGGCTCTTCTAGACCTTGCCTAATCTCCTTCTCCCTGCTCCGAGGCCTCCCCAGTAGCAGCTCTGGTGCACTACAGTCTATCAACCACAAGACCAGTGCCCTAGGATTTTTTCTTCCAAAATGCTTTATGTCTTGAGTTTCAAGTCTCCTTAGACAAGACCTCTCCCCTTCCCTTCCCCTTTCTTAAAGGGTCACTTGATGAGTAAGCCAAAGCCTATAGAAGAGCTATCATAAGGAGCCTAACTTCTTTTCAGAGGGAGGTGAACTATGGCTATGGAATACTGCACTTACTGTTGGGCTTGGTTAGTTTTGCTGAAATGTTTTTTTTCTTTTCCTTTTTTAATTTTTGTCATAAGCAATCACTCTCTGAGTGGGACAGGGACAGGTCATATTGTATATAAAAAATTAAAGATAGTAATAAAAATGGAAAATAAAATTTTTAAAGGTCATGTTAGGGTTCCTTTCATATCACTTGTTCTGGGTACCAGAATGTCTAATAATAACTCTGGGTGTTCCTCTGCCTTTCCTGCAAACCTGAGTTCCTCATGTCCAAGATGAACAAGAAAAGTTGGTTCTCTGTTAACATTCACTGCTGAGTTTGGATCTCCTTCACAAACAGTGCAGTTTGCTCCTTTAGAGTAAAATTAAATGAAAATGCTATTCAAGCTCCTTGCTCCAAGAGGGTAATCACATCCATTTCTCCTTTCTCTGCCTCCAAACTCTTTTCCTTAATAGAAATGACTTTACCTTATGTCTAAATATCCAAGCAGTTGTTCCTTCAAAAAAAAAGGAGGGGAGGAGAGTGAGCTCCAAGTCCAGAAATTCAGCCTTAGCCTCAGATCAGTGAGTCCCTTGAGCTTATTCTTTTGAATCATATTAACAGCCCAGCAAGGGAGATAAAATTATGGGCTTCAGTATGCAAGCTATTTGGAAGATAATGAATAATTCCAAGTATTTACCATCTTCCTCTAAGTCATTCCTTTGAACATTAGAACGCTTCAATTTCAGTCAATAGTCTTCCCCTTCGTGTAATTTCCTTAAACCAGAACCATAACAATTAGATGCCAAAACACCCTTGAACCCTTGATTTATTTCCCTCTACAGATTAAAAAAATCTTATCAAAGGTTCTTTGTGCTAAGAGAAAAAGTGAAAGAGTCTTTTAATTATTAAGACAAGGATTTGTACTAAACATTTTCACCTTTTTAATAGTTTATACTGCCTTAGGCTTTGGATAGAGCAGAACAGTAGGTGATCAAAAAAAAACAGGTGTATGAATTTTGAATACTCAGGGGAATATCAAAAAGATAAATACTCTGTGGCTTTGGAGGATATGATCTTCATTAAGTCATTGGCATGAAGTCATTTAACATCACGTGGCTTCACTGACCCAAACAGGTTGTGTGACAATGACCATCATGGACTTCAAAGGTAACTTTAGGAGTGGAAGAATCAAGCAAAGCAATGTCTGGAAACACCTTGAATCCTAGAGTCCTAAAAGTCAAGTTCAGACCATTTTAGATTATTTCTTTTCCTACTAGATGAAAGTATAATCATTTTCCTGTACTTTGTTGGGAAATAGGAAGCTTTTCAGTAAAGTTATAACAACTAAAGTCAATTTTTCTCTGAATTTTTAAAAGGTTTGTGAACTGATTTTATATATATATATAGGTATGTATATATGCATATATGTATATATATGATTATATATGTGTAAATTATTAGTTATAGATCTATATATATGCATATATGTGTGTATGTGTGTGTATATATATATATATATATAAAATCATTTCAGTTGAGCCTCATAACAACTTTGGGAGGTATGTGCTATTATTTGCCCCATTTTACAGAGAAAGAAACTGAAGCACAAAGAGGTTAAGTAATTTACCCAAATAGACAGAGCTAATAAGTGTCTGGAGCAGCTAGGTGGCACAGTGGATAGAGTACAAGGCCTGGAGTTAGGAAGACACAACTTGCTGAGTTCAAATCTGGCCTCAGATACCTACTATCATTGTAACCATAGGCAAATCACTTAACCTTGGTTTCCTCATTTGTAAAATGAGCCGAAGAAGGAAGTGGCTGGACAAGATTGAAAAGATCTGATCAACAACAACAATTAGTGTTTGAGGCAGGATTTCAACTCATCTTCCTTACTCCAAGTTCAGTATTCAATCTACTATTCCATCTAGCTTCCCCTTTAAGGATCACATAATTGGAAAATACTAAAAAATAGTCATTGAGTCCTACCTACTACCCAATGCAAGAATAACCTCTAAAATATCATTGACAGATAGTCATCCCATGTTTTCTTGAACACTTCCCATGCAGAATGCTCAATACTTCCAAAACTCTATTTTCAGTTGGGAACATTTGTAATTGTTAAAGACTTCTTCACAATGAGCAAAAATCTACTTCCCAAGAATTTTATAGAAGCATAGAAGTAGAATTTTGAGCCCCTTTAATCCTATTCCCTCACTTAACAGATGAGGGGGAAAAGTCTCAGAGAGGTTACATGACTTGTTCAGAGTAGTTGTAGGGTTCAAACCCAAGTCTTCTTGTTTTACCATTTCTTCTAATTCCAAATCCCAAACTCTTCCCATCACATGATGGTTGCTTATAGTTCTACCTTGTGGCCTCAGTTCTGCACTGTGACACTACACAATACAAATCTACACCATTTTTTGCATAGCAATGGAAAAGTACTCACTCTCTCTCCATTCTTCAAGGATTGAATGCTCTGGTAAACTACTTGCATCTGAATCCAGGGACAATAACATGTCTGTGTCAAGTTGGTGTCCATAATCTAGTTTATTGGTTTCCAAATTATATCCTCCAAAACTTTGGAGTACCACAAGAAACCTGGGAGTTTGACAGAAGGAGAGAATGAGGGATGAAGTACCTTGGTGCCAAAATATACTATAACCTTGTACTTCTTCTATTATCTATAGACCTTGCCCAAAATTAGGTGCCCTTAGCATTAGGTTGCTCAAGTTACAAATACCTAATGTTGCAAGTGGTGATACACTACTCTATAGAATAAACTAGGGGCAATTTCAGCTGATACAAGTAAGAAAGGTAGTACTAGAACTGGATCTTATAGTCCTGTTTTTTTATTATCACAATAAGACAAGGTCTAACAAATACCAATATCAATTATTCCACCACACTCCAAAAAGATAATGAAGACCAGTCCTCTGCCATAACTCAATACCCTACCCCTAGTTACTCTTCTTCAACATTGACTCTTCTGTAACCCACCAATCAATGCATTCTCCCCTCATCTTCACAGCCACACTGAATTGTCTTTGTCTCTACATTATTCACAAACTGAGAGCCTTCCATGATACCTGAAAAATATCCCTGCAGCCTTCCTACTCCTTGACACCCCAACATCGCCACTTCATAAACCCTCCTTCTCTCTAAAAATGATACCAAATTGGCAAGGGCTACAGAGGGAACTTATCCTTCTTTCTGAGAATGACAACATCACTTTGTCTTGCACACTCTATGCCATATCCCATAAGAGGCAATGCAGTTTAGTGAAAAGAGCAATGGATTTGGAGGCAGAAGATACGACTTAATAACTTAACTCTGATACTTACTCCTTGTGTGACCTTGGACAAGTCTAAGCCCTCTGGGACTCAGTTTCTTTATCTGTAAAATGAAGGGTTTGGACTAGATAGTCTCTATAGATCTTTGCAGTTGTAGACCTGTGGCTCTATGCAAGAAGTTGAGATTCCAAACTATTTAAATCTACAAAACCTTAAAAAGCCTTTGAAAAGTACTGACACTGAACATAACTTGCTAAATGCTTACAAAGCAGTTAAGGATGCTTATTTGTGTTTAAAGCACTTTGCAAATTTTAAAGCCCCTACAAACGTCAGCTTTTAGTAGAGTTGTACTTTTGTTTTTATTACTCAACAAATCCAATAAATCTCATTACAACAGTATAGGTTCAATTGGCCAAGCACATTAAAATTAGCAATTGGGGATATAATTCTCATGGTGATATAGCAAATAATCAGGAGGAACACTTTTCAGATTATTCTAGAACACATTAGATCCCCAGCTGCAGCAAGTATAAAGCAGAGTCACCCCAGTGTAACTGGGTAAACTTTGATGTCCCTCCATATTCACATTTTTTTTTAACTTTTCTGGTAGAACTATCTATTTTATTTCTTTTTCTAAGTAAGGAACATAAGTAACATCATTCAGAGTCAGGTCTATTGCGTATCTACTCTAGTACTATGTCCCCATCAACAAATACCCAGGGGCACCTTGTGGAAAAGCATTTTGTCCACTTAGACATCAACCTCAACTATTAGTCATGCCCTGCCTAAACATGTTAATTTATACTACTTTGCTTAAACAGTTGGGCATTTCAGCTGAATTCCTCCTGTATTCAATTTTGCCATGTTCCTGCTAAGCAGGATACGTCGCTGTTGTTATTTTGATTGCAAAAATATGAGAAGATTCTGTGATTTCATCAGCATGGAGATTTAAATGCCTGCTATAAGAAGTCCTTCCAACAAAATGCAATCCATCTTTGACTTAGTGATCATAGGATATCAGATTGGAGTTGGAAGTGACATTAAAGACCATCTAGTCTAATCTCCTCGATGAGGAAACTGACTTCTAGAGGAGTTAAGTGACTTGTCTGTGTCCATACAGGTAGATAAGTCCTAGGGAGTTATCTGAGGTACAGAAAGGAAAGGGAAAGGGAAAGGGAAAGGGAAAGGGAAAGGGAAAGGGAAAGGGAAAGGGAAAGGAAAGGGAAAGGGAAAGGAAAGGGAAAGGGAATGAAAGGAAAGGAAAGGAAAGGAAAGGAAAGGAAAGGAAAGGAAAGGA
>NW_020954565.1:5768805-5782914 GCF_900497805.2 Vombatus ursinus | reverse complement strand
GAAAGGAAAGGAAAGGAAAGGAAAGGAAAGGAAAGGAAAGGAAAGGAAAGGAAAGGAAAGGAAAGGAAAGGAAAAGGGGAAGGAAACAAGCATTAATTAAGTGTCTGCTGTGTAGTGTTAGGCACTGTGCTAAGGACTTTAAAAATATTATCTCATTTGGTCCTTACAGCAATCTTGGGAGGTAGATGCTATTATTGTCCCCATTTTACAGTTAAGGAAACTGAGGTTGACAATGGTTATATGATGTTTCCAGGGTCACATGGCTAGTAAATATCAGAAGTAGGATTTGCACCTAGATCTTCCGTATTCTATCCTGAATACTTAATGCACTATGCCAGGGTATATCTTTCATACTGAATAGCATTTTTTTCTGATTTGTTTACTAGGATTTGTTGGTCTAAAGCAATACATTGAGTAATTATGGTTATTTTGTTACACATTTAATAATTCTTTTACCCATGAAAATTTGAGAGCTAAATTTCAACAAACAATTTCAGCAATATATGACACAGAGAAAATGAAAAATGCATATTTTTCATTATACTACAGGCAGTTAGGAAGGCAGTTCATCAAATTAGATAGCTAGCTAGCTAGATGTAGATATATATTATATAGATAGCGCTTCAGCTATATCTGTAGATATATAGCATTACAGATGGATAATGAGCTGGACCCCAAATCCAGTAGGGGGAGGCAATTATGTTCAATTGCACATGGGGAATTGTGCAGTGATTTCAATGATTTCTAAATGCTCACTGCTATAAAACTCCATCTTCATCTCTTTAGTGTAAATATTTTCCTGATGATTCTATATGGCTTCAAATCATGGAACACCATGATCTTGGAACAATCAAATTTACAAATAATCTGAAGGACAATGGAAAGGTACATTATAAGCATAAATGGGGTTATAGTATGCCACTATTTCTTGTCTGAAAAAAAAATGTAAATGACATTATCTAGAGCACGTACGTTTCAAAGAGTGTGTTGTGAGGGAGTGTTCATGTAGTGGGAATGACAAGAAGCAGACTAAATACTACTTCCAAGATATGATGAAGGCCTCAAGCATGTCTGGTTGATGCTGTGGAAAAGATAAATGGAAAGGAATGGACAAAAATCACAGAAGATGAGGAGGTATGAAAAGGCAAAAATTTGCATCAATGGGATAGTGGCCACATGGATGAAATCATGTTTCCATGATTATGATTCTTCCCCTCACCTTCTGTCTGAAAAGTGTGACTAGGATCAACTTTCTGTTTCAGTTTTATCTCTGCAGGACCAGAGAGGACTAAGTGAGCCTTTGAAATCTTCCTCATTTTACATTTATGGCTCCTGATTTGGCAATACTTTACTGTTTTGAAAAGATATAGGACAATATTCTATTTATAAATATTAATGCATAATATTTTATATGTAATAATTAAAATATTACATGTAGTAATTAAAATATTTGTTACATTTATAAAAAATTAATCATTTTGTGGACTGGGATTAGGTAAAGGGGAGAGAAGCCAACCTATGATTTCTTTGGTACAGGGACCTGTTGGTATGCAAACTCCACCAATACAGATTAGTAACTCATGTCTAAGTTAGAGAATTTGCCTGAAGTTACTGAAATAGTGACTTGTCCTTAGTTACTTTGCTTGTATTTATTAAAGGCAGACCTTGAAGCCAGGTCTTCTGAGACTGTCTCTTTATATTCTTTAGCAGACTGCTTCTCTAAATAATTTATCATGTCACAAGAAATGAAACAACAAATTATATACAGCTGAAGAATCCCTTACAGAAGAGAAATAGGAAATGACCCATAAGCTTTGGGGGATCAATATAGCTCAGACTAAAACTTTTATTCAATGGGGTGAAGATATTAAAAAAAAACTATTAATGATTTGGTGTCTTCTAACCCTAGGATAACATATGCCTTCTTTCTGTGACATTACCATATTCTTCTCCTAATACAAATAGAGAGCATATGTCAGATGGCTATGTTTTCTATACTTAGCAGGATTTAAAGTTTCAACAGTTTTGGTAGAAGAAAATATGTATATCATCAAGGTAGACTACTACTACGAAAACTATATATTTTCATGAATTGTCTTTGTCATGTCCATGTGTTATTGAGAGCCTCTTGTACTATTTATGTAATAAATCATAATCCTTTACTTTATAAATATGGTTTTGATTGATCTAGTAAACCCCTATTTGAATATCACCTACATAACAGGTGGCATTTCCATAGTTCCTCTATAAGGAGCTTTATCACATACCAACAATGTTATAGGATTTGAACATTTGGGGGTTTCCTATATTTGTGCCTAGAGTTCAAATACCTTTTTAGGTTATGATGATATTCATTATATTTAGATTCTTACTCTTAGAAAATGTGACTCATTCTGCATTGGTTATTCTTAATGCAACAGGTTTTGTCTTTTGTTTTAGTTTTTATTTTTATCAAAAGTGATTTTAATAGCTACATAATTGCTGCAAACACTGAGCTTTTTCTCCTGGACACTCTCTACCTAAGCATTGTGATAAGGACTAGACATCTCATTAATTAGTATAGGGACCCCTCCAATGGAGAAGCTACCTCTTCCAATAAGGGTGAATGTCTCTGCACCTAAATAATCTTAGAGTTGCTTGGAGTACTGAGAGGTTTTGACTTGCTTGGTATCACATAGCCAATATGCTTAATAATTAGAACTTGATCTAGCTTTTTACCCATTGTACCATGATGCTTCTCTACATCTTTCCAAAAATATGGTACCCCTTACTGGCAAAAGACTATATATATGGTCTGACTAAAGTAGAGAACAGCAGAACTATCATAGGCAGTGTGACTCAGTAGAAAGGGCATTGACTGGAATTGGTGGACCTGGATTCAAATTCTGCTTCTGATGCTTACTACATGACCTCAGACAAGTTCCTTCCTTCACCTCTCTGCATCTCAGTTTTTTTCATCTATAAAATGAGAAAGTTGCAGTAGATGAACTCTAAGGTTCTTTCCTAATTTAAATCTATGATCCTATGGCTTTCTTATCCTTAAATCTTTCTTGGCTACTTTATTATACTGGACTCTTTGAGAGCAACCTCCTCTCAGACCCAAATGAAATACAACTGGAGTATGTACAACCTGTGTATGGGTTCATAGTATAGAATATACATTTAACAACTGAGCCCAAACAGTGTCAATGGATCAATGTTTAACTCAGAGTAGGCATCCTTAATCTTTTTGTGTATCATGTAACCCTTTACAGCCAGGTGAAGCCTACAGGCCCTTCTCAGAATAGTGTTCAAGTGCATAAATTAAAATACATAGAATTAAAAAGAAAGCAATTATATTGAATCCAATTATCATTTATTTAAAAGTTCAAGAACCCCAGATGAAAAACTCTTGACTTAAAGGAAGTGTCTAGTGGAGTGTTATTTTTATCAGAAACTTGGAATAAAACAATGCCGGATGACAGAACTGAGATCTAAAAATATCTCATTAGAATGTAAGCTCCTTGAGGCCATATGCTTATTTTTTTTGTTCTTTTTTATTTATGTACCCAAAACTTAGCACACTATATGGTACTTAATTACTGATCCTGATAGTCTTTTTTTTTTTTGGTGAGGCAGTGGGGTTAAGTGACTTGCCCAGAGTCACATAGCTAGTAAGTGTTATGTGTCTGAGGCTGGATTTAAACTCAGGTCCTCCTGACTCCAGGGTCAGTGCTCTATCCACTAAGCCACTTTGCTGCCCCAATCCTGATAGTCTTAAACAGGAGACAAAAATCTAACAACATAAATGTGGTAGAGATAAATGTAAAGATATGTTTATATTCAAAAAATTCATCTTTACAAGTACAAAATAGGAAAACGATAATAAAGACCAGAAGGTTTTGGCACATTTCAAGATGAAAATTAATTAAAAGTGTGACATGGCAGCCTAATAAGCTAATTTGTTCTTAGTCTGCATTGATGGAAGCATAACTTCAAGAGCAATGGATAGACACTGTGACATCACAGAAAGAACATTGAATTCAGAAGTAGAGTAAGATAGTGCTGTGGGAAGATGGGTGGAATTGAAGTCAGAGAACTTGGCTTCATATTTGGTTTCTGCCACTTACTACATTTATATATCTTGGGAGTAATGCTTGACTTAGCCTCACTTTCATTTCTAAGAAATGAAGTTAAAGTAAACTACCTCTGAGGCCCCTTCTTTGTCCAAATCTTTGAGCCTATGAGTCCTGGATTTGAATCTTGCATCTAGGGCATCTGAACTAAGTCTGGCACCAATGTGGTAAACCCTGAAGAACAGAAAACTTCCAGGCTGTCCAAGGAACAGTGAATGGACTCAGGTCAGCAATGTAGCAAATCAAAATTTCTCTGTCAATCAATAATGGGATTGGGTCATGAGTGGCCACCATGCTTCCAGCCTAGACAAGATTTGGTATCTTCTAAAATCTCACGAAGGCATATATATTCAGTTGCATTTTTAAGAATGGCAACTTTGTTGGGCTTCCTGTCTTTGTGGCACAAAGATTTTTTTTTATCCTCTCCTATTCCCTGGTGTCGGTGACCTGCCACGTCTCCAGCACCTCCTTCAGGTCCTCCATGGAGGTATAGGTGTCAGACGGTGCCTACTTCTAACTTGGTTTCCCCTAAACTAGCACAGTGTCTGGCGCATCGTAGATGATGACATTCATTTTTAATGAATGATTGAAAAAGAGATATATAACGGTTATTCTGTTTGTCCCAAGAGGACAGAGCAAGAAGTTTTATCGTAACATAAGGAAGAACTTGAGTCTAAAACTGGAAGAGAGGTCTTACAGTAGAAGTTAAGTGTCCTAACCCTGGATGCTTTCAAGCGGAAGACCTATGATCACTTGTCTGAGATGTAAAGAGCTCTCATGGTTCAGCTAAATGTTGGTCTAGATAGTTTCCAAGGCCCTTTCTTGCTCTATACTTTTATGAACCCTTGAGGTAATAAGATTATCCATCTTTTGGGGAATCTTTATCTTGGGAATATTGTGCTCTTATGTAGTTTTTGTTTCCTTAACTATTCATGGCTTCTCAAAAAGTGTTTTAATTTATACAGATGTGTATGGAGATAGGTTTTTCATTCATGATCATTACTGGTTCTTCTTTTATTTATCTTCATCATTCTGGGAGCATAGCTCTGCTTTCTGAAACATCATTAGGATAGGTCTTTATTGGTTGTTTAATTAATGAATAAGTCAATCAATAGGTTTTCATGAATAGCTAGCATCTATATGAAGCAGCTAGGTGGTAAGGTGTATAAAGCACTGAGCCTGGAGTCAGGAAGATTTGAGTTCAAATCCATTCTTAGGCACTTACCGGCTGTGTGGTGCTGGGCAAGTCCCTTAACTCTGCTTGCCTTAGTTTTCTCATCTGTAAAATGAGCTGGAGAAAGAAATGGCAAACTACTATAGTATCTTTGCCAAGAAAACCCCCAATGGGGTCATGAAGTGTTGGACAAGACTGAACAGCAACAAAGCATCTATATAGCATTTTAAATCCACAAAGTACTTTACAAATATTATCTCATTTTATCTTTACAACAACCCTGGGATGTATGTACTATTACTACCCTCATTTTACCTATAAGGAAACTAGCTTGATGGAGATTAGATGACCCTGTGCTTAGCACAACACCTAACATATACTAGGCACTGAATAAATATTTATTGACTTACTTACTTGCTCAAGGTCATGTAGCTAGTAAGTGCTTTAAGTTGAGTTTGAATTCAGGTCTCCCTGACTCCATGTCCTATACTCGATTCACTGTATCACTAACTTCTAGCTTCAGTTAATTAGCCCTCTGCTCATCACTTTAATAGGTGCTGGGGTTGAGAGTGTACATCAGGAATATATAAAAGTCATCCTAGTATTTATATGACCTTATGTTTGGTGGCACTAATTTTAGTTACAGCAAAAATCATAGAATCATAACATCTTACAGTTGGCAAGGACCTAACATATAATCTTATCCAAGCTGCCCTTCAATGAGGAATACCTTCTGCAGCATCACTGACAGATGGCCCTCCAGCTTCTCTGTGTGAACACTTCCAGTTAAGAGGAGCTCATGCCCTCATGTAGTAGCCAGAACAGTAATTTACCATTGAACTGCTTCTTTTTTTATTTTTTCTTTAACTGAAGAATAAATTATAACAATAGGTAGTTTGCATTTAAATCCTGACAACAACCCCTGAGAGGTAGGTGCTGTTATTATCCTCATTTTACAGATAAGGAAACTGAGGCATACAGAGGATGTGACTTGCCCAGGGTCACACAGATAGATGTCTTAGGCAGGATTTGAACTTTAGGTCCTATGCTCTATCTACTGCACCATCAAGCTGCCTCCAAACAAAAATAACTTATATTCACTCCCATATTAAGCTTTTTAATTAACCCTGTGATATAGGTAGTACAAGATCTGCTATCTCCAGTTCTTTCGCTAAAAGCTCATCCTGTCTGGAAGATCACAATGCATTATGCTAACATTTTTTTCTAGGTCTTTTTAAGCATTTATAGAACACTTACAATGTTCCATTTACTGAGCTAAGCACTCCACAACTATTATTTCATTTGATCTTCACAGCCACCCCAGGAGGTAAATGTTATTATTATCTTCATTTTACAGATTAGGAAACTAAGGCAAAAAGAGGTTAAGTGACTTGCTGTGACAGGGTCATAGAATTAGTGTTAGAGGCCAGCTTTAAATTCAATTTTTGTCTCCAGACCTGTCACTCTATCTGCTGTGCCACCTAGTTGCCTCCAAAGAAAAATTGTATGATTTGATTTGTAAAGTTCATTGAGATTTCAGATGGAAAGTGTATAAATATTTGTTTTTTTATTCAGAAGCATTTAATTCACACATACAGAAAAATATTATTCCTTGTTTTGTTATAATATTTGCATTTTCTTATCTAAAGTATATTTTTACATTTTATTAATTTTATTTTTGCAAGAATTTATTATATATCACTTATACTTCCCCTCCCTCCAATTGTGCAATAAAATAAAAATATAGCCCTCATAACCAAGATGTGAAGTTAAGGAAACAAAAACAATTCCCAGATTTACTACATCAACAAAAGAAGTTTGCCCTGTTCTGCATTTTAAGTCCATCACTTTCTGGCAGAAAGTGATATACTTCATCTAGAGCCTTCTGTCATCAAGGTTTGTCGTTGCATTGATCTGAGTTCTAAATCTTTCGAAGTGGTATTTCTTTATAACGTCACCAAATAAATTGTTTCCCTAGTTCTGCCCACTTCACTCTATATCAATTCAGATGAGATGGGACTAATCAATCTATTATTTCCAGAGAGATGAAAGATGACCAGGTCTTATTATTTATCCTTTAGCTGCTTCCTAAGATCCTCTAGATTTTACCATACTATCTTCCTTGATGATTTTCATACCTTCCTTAATAACTGTCATTTGACCTGTTCCTAAAATCTAAGGACTCAGAAACCTTGCTATTAGTCTCATCACCATAATTCTTAGGACTTCTTTCTATCTGCCCCACAGCTAAAATTTATTTTAGTATTGCCTCTCCCAATTATAGTGTAAGCTTCTTGAGAATCTGCATTTTAGCACTTGGCACAGGTTTTTTTTTATTATTTATTTATTAATGAGCATTTACTGAATGAATTGAGTATCATCATGCAGAGTTACCCTCTTCATTTTTTTGAGTTTCTTAACCTTTTATATTCTAGCTCACCCAATTTAAAGATGATTACTTTTGGGGTAGTGAAAAGAAAATCAAAATTAGAATTGAGTAGCCCTGTCTTCTCCGTATTATGCACTGTTATTATCTCATCCACCACAAGCAGTGTTTATGTCATCTTCCTCCTTCTTCTGACTTCAATCAATTCAATAATCATTTACTGCTTTTTTGCCCCCTAGATCAGCCTCATTTATTCTACAAATTAGTAAATTTCTGCCAAAGTTCCAACATATAAAGGAGAAAGTTTTAACAGCTGTATCTGAAAAAAAAAGATTATGTAGTAATTCAGTAACTCCTTCCTTTCTTTTCTTTTCTTTTCTCACTGCAAAACAGACTTTAGAAACTTTGTACATCATTTTTCCTCTTCACTCTCAGTATCTTCATTCATTAGAAAGTGTTACTCTTATTCTTCCTTCATTTTATTTTTGTCTTCCTCTTTTCTTGTCTTTTCCTTTTTTTTTTTTTTTGTTCTTTCTCCTTTTCTTCCTTCTCCTATTCCTTCTTATTCCTATTATTTCTTGACTGGGTTTTTGGATTTCAAGGTTAGACAGTAAGTAGACCCTCACAGAGAGCTGTAACTAGGGAAAGGTTAACTGGGACTTTGCCTCTGGGTGCAACTTAGAATTTAGAGGGAGCATTTGCAGTCTTTCAGCAATTCGAAAACAAAGGAGTTAAGCACATAGGTACCAAGAAGAATTAGTTCAAATAGAAAGCTAGATGGCGCACTTCCTTTCCTTGGTTTCCTTGGTTTACTCTCCTTTAGCAGCTTCCTCAGCAATGTTACAAGGTATTCATCATACCCCTCCTACCCTCTCCTCACATCATGGCATACCTAGGAATATCACCAGGTTTCTACTTCCATACCATATCTTCCCAATTATGTCCCAGGATTCTTATCTATTCCCAATTAAATAAAGGGTACCATTTTGGTTGGTTAGTCTTGGGTGCAAAAAACTGCTAAGTATGGTATGATTTCAAATATTGCCATCTCAATGGATAGAAAAAGAAAATAACATTGAATTATGAGAACATAATAATAAATGACTGGTAATTATGTCAAATATCATATATTTCAATTGTCTTGAATTCCCTATATTTACATTTGGATTTACAGGAATGATTTACAGCGTATATAAAATAGCAGACAAAAAGAAATATAAAATGATCTTTAGGGTGTGTGTAAAAAGTATTGCATCCAGGATGAGGGAGATCATTTTTTGAGGTATTCTGTCCTAGTTAGACTACATTAGGTTTTTTGTGTTCATCTCTGGGTGCCACATTTCAGGAAAGAGTTTGACAAGCTAGAGTCCCTATGGAAGAAGGTCACCACTAGAATGAGGAAAATGAAGGCAAAGATTGATTGACAGAACTAGGACTGTTTAGTTAAAAAAGAAAAGCCTTAGAGGGGGTGCTTGATAGCTGTCTTCAAGTATTTAAAGGATTGCTAAATGTAAGAGGGGTTAGACTTGATCCTCTTGGGTCTTTAAGGCATAAATAGAATGGATATAAGGAAGTTGCAGAAAGACATTTTATTTCTCTGTAAGGAAAACCTTCCTTCACAAAATAGAGTTGTCTTAGTGGAATGAGCTGCTTTATAGGATAATGAGTTCCTCATTCCTGAAAAGCTTCAGGCAGAGGTCAGATGATTCCTTCCTCATGGAAGTTCTGAAAGAGATTCCCATTCAGGTACAGGCTAAGCTAGCTAAACTCTAAAGTCCCCTCCAGCTCTAAGAATATGAGATTCTTTGAATATCCAAGATATTATTCATGAAGAAGTATTTAACTACTG
This sequence comes from Vombatus ursinus, assembly GCF_900497805.2. Lineage (NCBI taxonomy): Eukaryota > Metazoa > Chordata > Mammalia > Diprotodontia > Vombatidae > Vombatus > Vombatus ursinus. Next base: position 5,773,390 of record NW_020954565.1, on the reverse strand, counting down.
TTTTCAAGAATAAGAAGAAAGAAAAGTTTCTCAAGAATATCTTGCTTATAACAACCCCAGCTTGGGTTACCAATAAATTAAAGTGCTGCAATTATATAATGCTGAATTGAAAAGAAGTATAGTTCTTAATATGTTTCAGTGACCACCAGGAGGAAGTGTTACTCTTTGACATCATGGGAGCAAAATGCCTTATATACCATAAGGATAAGACATAACTGAGGTAACTAAGCAGTGTAGTGGACAGAGCACCAGCTCTGGAGTCAGGAGGACTTGAGTACAAATTTGGCCTCAGATACTTACTAGCTGTGTGACCTTGGTCAAGTCACTTAACCCCAATTGCCTCCCCACCAAAAAATATAAATAAACCAGCCTTCTAAAACAGATACAACTATAACCAAAAAATTTGATCTTTTAAGCAACGGGTTCAACTTTAGCCAAAAGATAGATTTAAACTTACACTTTGATAACATTCTAACTGTGCCCATGTAGGGTAGCAGAGCAGGGATTAATCTGTAAAATCAGAGCATCATAAATTGGAGCTGAAAGGATGTTAAAAGTCTTATAGTCCCAAAGAATCACAAAGGATCACAGATATGGAACTGGAAGAAAACTCATAGGCAAGTTAGCTATTCCCACCACTTCATTTCACAGGGACCTAAAAATATTCTCCCGGAAAAGCCAAATACTTACATTTATAGTTTCTCTAAAGTATTTAGGAGGCCAGGTGTCTTCCATAGTTTGGCATTTTTGGATGACAGAGCTAATCCAAGAGAATGTGAGTTTAAATTTAGGGAATTTAAATTTGTATCATCCAGGCAAAGAAACCTGGTTAAATTTATAGTGAAATGAAAATGATTTATCAGAAAAAGGATTAGGTATACCAACTGAGTCTAGGAGTTCTAAGCACAAGGAAATATGTGGGAAGTTATTACATAGACAGGTTTAATGGATACAATGGAACAAGCAAGCAACAATCATAGACTGCCTCCCAAACTAAATAAATAATTATAACTATTCCAGCTCACCATTGAGTTTGTTGAGACAAGTGAATTCCTTTGTTCTTTTAATAATTGTCACTAGTCTGTGAATTTTGTGGCCTGTGCCACATACAAATCAGATCCAGTTGTTGGCCAACAGCAAAAGCAAAATGGAACCCCAAGCCTTTTGAATTAGCAGTTCTAGCTCTATTTGCTAGTATATAATCCTTATTAACTCCATTTGGCTTTACGTTACTGATTGCCATAAAATACTTTCATAGCAACTCTTCTCCCTCTGGTTTCATTTTCTGATGTAGTACATAGTGAAGATAAGGAATTTCCTGAAATTATCAGGAAAATCTAATGGTATCATTAAAGGACATGGTTACTCCTGGAAGGGATCAGTCTGCTTCAGAGTATATGTCATGGAATCTTTCTTAAAGAAATATTAACACCTAATCATAACCATAATTTAGGAAAAATTTATAAATTATAACATTTATCCAAGTACTATTAACATACTTTCAGATTTGTTTCTGTGATTGGGGAGAAAACAGGGAGTCGTCCAGACCTTTCATTTCATTTCTTAAAGAATTACCTGGGGTTACTAAGAGGTTAAGTGATTTACCCAAGGTTGTACAACCAATATGTATCAGAGATAGGACTTGAACTCAGTTCTTCTTGACTCTTGGGTCAGCTGTCTATCCACTATGCTAAACTGTCTCTCAAATTTGCCTTCTACTAAAGAAAAGCAACTAATAAGACTTTAGTATGGGCATCATGATGAATGAAGAAATAATATGGACCCATGAAGAAAAGTCAATTATCCACTATCAACAAGGAAAAAACTCTTCCTTAAAATAAATTAAATTTTCATTATCAGTTATTTTTAACAAAATCACACAACAGGGTCTAAATATGTCAGGATCTCATTTTTAAGTGGTAGAAGAAGGCATGATTGGGGACTGTGTAGTTGGTTGACAAGGGGCTAAGTGAGAGGCCTGAGAAGGATGCATTAGCAGCACTAAGCACCTTTCTGTCTAAAGTCCTACCATTTATGTTAACCATGGAACTGGATGTCCAGTCTATTCTGTGGACTGTTATTTGTCTCTTTGCCACAAAGATCACGTTACTTATACTCATGGAATAAGCTGTTTCTACTGATAATTTTTATATCTATGCCATAAACCTCAAATGACTCTTTGTACCCCATGTGATAAGTATTGGCTTCTGATGGAGCTATAATATTTGCTTAAAGTACATTTTTCTGCCCCTTTAATGCACATATTACATTTACCAGTTGTCTTAAGTGGCATACTATCATACTGTTCAGTATCAAGTGGGTGGGCTTGATAGCCTATTGGGATTCACTATTAAACATCACATTCAGCCTCAGGCCAATTCACTCTTGCTTCTTTGAATGTCATGGAGTAAATGTAGTGAGCTAAATATGTCTCACCTTAGCTGGATGCCTTTGATTTGATTTTTATCCTTTGTTCTCGAAGAGGACTCTACAGTGTGTCTGACTGTCTGATCAAACCAATACCAGAATGTTCTACCACAGGTTGGGCACAAATAGTTCTTGTGAACATTTGGGGTGGATTCCTTAATTTGCACATCTCATGTTTCTTCTGAGCTACTCCAACTCTGCTTTGCTCATAGACATGACATAGACATAAAAATACTTTGTACCTTCTCTGATGTGGGCACACCATGCTGAGTGGTCCTATGCCAATGTCTCCCATGTCACACAATCAATTCCAAAGTTCTTAAGAGAAAACTTGAGTGTCCTTGTATCGCACCTTCTGATCACCATGTGAATGCTTGCCCTGTGTGAGTTCTCCATAAAATAGTCTCTTTGGCAAGCATACTTTTTGCATTCAAGCAATGTGGCCAACCTAACAGATTTGTGCTCTCTGAAGTGGAGTTTGATGCTTGGCAGGTTAGTTCGAGAAAGGACCTCAGTGCCTGGTATCTTGTCCTGCCAGGTGGTCTTCAGAATCTTCCTAAGACAATTCAAATGGAAGGGATTCAGTTTCCTGGCATGGTCTAAATACCACCCACACTCCTAAGCAACCATGTTTCTTTCTAATTAAAATGTTTTAATACTTTTCAAGTACTATATGTAATTTAAAAATGAAGGGAAAATCAAGTTTCTTCTAAAACACCAAATTACAGCAAGGTATGACTTGATGTCTGTCTATTTAGTACCAATTTTGACAGTTTTTTGGCATAGTTCATTAGCCAATTTATTTACTATTGATTGACTGAAGGCTTATTTGTAATGTTGGAGCCAATCCGTAAAAAATTTTTAATTCTCACCTATGTACAATTTCTCTCTGACTGGATTTTCTAAATATTTATAATATGAAATTATTCATAAAACCTGTCTTTTGTAGTCACATATATAAATTTCTACCACAGGAAATCATTAATAACCAGTTATTAGAATAAGAATGTCATTATGAAACTTAACCAGTAACTATAATATGTCTCTTGATGGACAATATTTCTATAGCCAATTTTCTTCTCTCACCAGGTTCAGAATATGTCCCAGTCCATTGAAGTCTTAAACTTACGGACTCAGAGGGATTTCCAATATGTTTTAAAAATGGAAACCCAAATGAAAGGACTGAAGGCCAAGTTTCGGCAGATTGAAGATGACCGGAAGACGTTAATGACCAAGCATTTTCAAGTAGGTTTTACTTCCGTAGTCTTTGGGAAAAGCAAGTGGGAGCAAAGCACTGAACCATGATGTATTAATTGCATATATCTCCACTAGAAATAAGTGCTCATACAATGGTAAAGACTCATTTGGGAAAATATTCACTTAACCACTAAGAGTGACCATTAGTTGTAAGATGATGGAGAAGGTTCTCTATAAATAGAACCATTATGGAAATGTGGAGAATACATCATGATTTAAATGTATTTCAGTATATGAGGTGATAACATATTTTTCTTACTAACTGCCAGCTTTTTTATTTCTGCATATGGTTCGACCATTCTCTAAAAGACCTAAATTCCTAACCACAGAGGCATCTTTGACCTTTTCTTCTCTCTCTCATCATGCCCACAGTCCAATCAGTTACCAAATTTTATCTCACATATCTATCTCTTCCTTTCTGGTGACTCACCAATGTCTTAGACCAAGTTTCCTTTAACTTTTACCTAGACTCTAATGGCCTCCTAATTGGTCTCTTTGCCTCCAGTCTCTCCCCCTTCCCAATCTTTTCTTTACATACCTTTTTTTTTTTTCTAACTGAAAGGTGTGACCATGTCTCTCCCCTTTACTCAAAAGCTTTGGTTGGCTTCCTAATGCCTATAGAATAAAATAAAAAAAAAAATCTATAGCTGAATGCCTACAGATTTCCATAAGTCTGGTGGTAGCCTACATTAATTAAGTCTACCTTTATTTCATAACACTCCTCTTCATAGACATCACTATGCCAGCTGAACAGGACTATTGGCTGTTCTCTGATTTCATCTCTTCTCTGTTGAAATCTTCTTCCTTCAAGATTCCAGCTTATTTGCCACCTCTTTCCCACATCCCAGCTGAAAATCTCTCTCTCTCTCTCTCTCTCTCTCTCTCTCTCTCTCTCTCTCTC
>NW_020954565.1:5672377-5768705 GCF_900497805.2 Vombatus ursinus | reverse complement strand
TCTCTCTCTCTCTCTCTCTCTCTCTCTCTCTCTCTCTCTCTCTCTTTTCTTACATCATTTTACTTGGATCTCCAATTTTTCCATTGACACATTCTACCTCACATCATATGTCTCTGAAGATATATCTGACCTCCTCCTCTCATGGATTATAAGAACAAAGATGATGTTTTTCTTCTTTGTAGCCAAAGAACCTAGCACACTGCCCTGCTCATGGCAGATATTTATTTTTGTCTTTTGAATAACTTTTTGTTGATTTTTTTAACATCCTCATAGTTTCCCCCAGTTGTTTGATTGGTTGTTGTCCTTTTGTGCTTAAAGAGGACTAAAATGACATCATTATGTCAGGATCCAGGTACAGTGTGTCTGACTGAGGCTGATCAGACCAATATGAACTTGGAAGGCTTTACCAGAGGTTGGGCACCAATCGTCCATATGAACATTTGGAGTGAAGATGTCTCTAAATTTGCACATCTCACATTTCTTTTCCCGAGCATCCCTTCTCCCAGAGAGCCAACACATATAAAATATTTTTTATAACAAAAATAAAAAGAGGAAAAAATCATTACAACCAATCAATACACTGAAAAAGTCTGAAAAGGTATCAATGATGTGCAACATCAGTGGATCTCCCACCACCATGAATAGTTGGTTTAGGGTGTCCTCTCATAGCAGGGATTTATTTTCAAATGGAATTAAATTAAACTGTAAGGTGGGTGCAGAAAATAGGTTCCCAGGCTTTTGGATTCCATGTACTCCTTAGCTTAAAGCTAACCTTACTGAAGGTTTTCTGTCCTCATACCCCATATTCAAAATGAAGAAAAATAAATTCTAGAGTTTACTATGCAAATGGACCCAAATAAAATACAGATTACTTTTTCATGATGAAACATTTATTTACTACACAACAACATGTTTAGTATTATAAAATTGTTAAATGCCAAGTCTAATAAATCAGTAAGATACTTGATTCTTTTTCTTATTGAATAATTAATAATAATAACTAGTATTTACATATCACCTACTATGGGGCAGGCAGGTGCTTTACAAATATTTATCTTATTTGACTCTTACAGCAACCCCATGAGGTAGGTGGTATTATTCTCCCCATTTTACAGGAAACTGAGACAAACAGAGGTTAAGTGACTTGCCAAGGTCACATAGCTAGTAAGTGTCTGAGTCAGGGTTAGAATTCAGTTATTCTTGACTCCAGGCCCAACATTCTATTATGGCACCATCTCATTGCCTTATTAATCAATAGTTTTATTCTCCATTTAGTGTTTGAAAGAGATGCCTAAAGATCATGTTCAGTCTCTGATTTGTTTCTCCCTTGGAATCTGATTGAGGAAAGCACTGAGAATGTTGATTCACAGAGATAAGTCATTTTAAATGAAATTAAAGCCTTCTGAACAGTTTAAGTAGGAACAGAATATGTTTCTCCAAATATACTCCCCAAATTTCTTAACTCCATTGATTGCAAATCAACTCATAGTTCCTGGTTATTGCAGAGTTCAAATAGATCATCTTTCTCCAGGTCATTGTTGATTACTTTTTTCCTTAACTCAGTATGAAAAATGTCTCAAATCTCTAAATCATCGACTTGTCTTTCGGTCAGCAAGAAGTTTGCCTGCATCTTTCTTTTTCGTAATTTACAGATGTTCCATAATGATCTTTCCTCTCAATCTCCTCAACCTGAATCTTCTCTCTGGAATCCACTTTTTTTCCCATAACACCACTACTTTTTCAATATTTCAATATGACAATATAATTATTTATCAAATATTCCCACTGTTGCTTTGACAAACTTTCTGTACCACCTGGGGTCTCTCATACCCTAGATTGACAACTCCTGGTGTAGAGGATATAAATTATTAAAATAGGCAATTAAATATATTACAATAATGAGATGAGCAAATGGCCAAATTATCAGATATTGATGTCCAAATTTCTAACAGTTTAGTAGCTACATCTGAACCTCTTTGAGGGAAGTTTAAAGATGCTTTCTGGCCTTCAAGTTTAATAATGCAAGAGGATACCATGAAAAGAATCTGAGTGCTTAATTTAGTCAGTGACTTTTAAGGAAAAGGGGGAAAATAACCCTTTGTTTTGCAGGTTTTTATACCACAATAAAATATAAGAGAAATAAAATATAAAACATAAACAAAACATAAGAGAAATATCATAGTTTGTCACCAAAAATGTATCTTAGAAGTATTCAGAATTCTGGGATTCCAAGGCCATAGGTTTTATGACCATATAAGTTTTGGAAATTTCTTATTTTGGTGTTGGGTCAGTTCCATTCAATTTCTAGGTACATTTGCCTCAACACCTCTTCATCCCTCTATTCTTTCACACATCTGCCTATATATATACATGCATATATATACATGTATATATACACATGTATATATATGCATGTATATATATAGTGTGTATTATACACAAAACATAATATGTATTATATTACATGAAACAATTCTTATAAATTAAAATAAGAAATAGAAAGAACACTTTTTTTATCTTAAGATGTGGAGTATACATATCTTCATTATGTCCAGTTCTGCTGACTTTATTTTAGGAAAGACAAACTAGGGCATGTTCAGAAAAGGACATCCTAGATGGTATGAAGACCCAATAATTTTTGCCACATGAGAATAGCTTGAGGGATCAGGAGATGTTTAGTCTGGAAAAGAGAAGACTGAGGGGGACATCAGAGCAGTCTTCAAATGTCTGACTAGTTTTAATGTAGTAGATAGATCTAATTTATTTCATTGTCCTGTTTGCTACTTGGGAGCAGAACTAGTACCAATGGGAAAAGTTGCAGAGAGATATATTTTGACCTAATATAAGAAAAAAAATTCCTAACAATTAGAAATGGTCCAAAAATTGAATGAATTTTCTTGGTAAGTCATGATTTTGTATCAGAAGTCTCTAAACAGATAATGGATAAATATTCTTTGAGGAGTTTGTAGATTGAATCCATATTTTGATATGAGGAGAAAACACTAACTCTGAAATTCTAGAATTATTTTTCTCATCTGATTCTAACCAAAAACAAACAAATAAACAAAAATAATAGCAATATGTGTATCATCTATTAAACCAATTCTACAAATAAGGGATCAAGACTCAGGTGGATTAAGTGACCTGTCTAAAATCATGGAACCAGTTAGTGGCAAAGCTGGGAATATAAACGCTTCCCCTGACTCCCTATACCAGTCTCAGAGCAAAAGCCTCAGATAGCTGAAAGAAGAACAAGTACAGAAGAAAATGGCCTCAGTTGTTTGATGCTATTTGTTAAGATATATAAAAGGAAAGCCGTAACCAGAACAACTTGGAACATCCCATTGGTACCATTAAGGAGTATTTGAAAATATACTTTTTTTTTTATTTAAGGAATTGACATCCTAAACATTACCATAGCTAATAAGCTAAATGTTCTTTTTGATAGATGCTTGGGTTTTTGTTGTGGTTGTTTGTTTGTTTTCCCTTCTTGGAAATAAAAAAAAAAAGTCCAGTCCTTTGTCTACTGACACACTACCTCCCAAGAATAAAGCATGTCTCCTAAAAATGAGGCATTTTACTCAATTGTAAAGGAAGAAGAAACAACCAGAAAACTATGTCAATAGGAATTGATTAAATCTTTTCATAGCACTGCATTTTAAATCACTTGTGAAGTGGTAATAACACACACTTTTGATCGATGTTCTCCTTGAAGGCTGACTAACCTTTCAATGAAGCCCCACTTCCAAGACTGATATCTTGCTGTTACACTTTGAGGCCTCTGGTATTATCTTCCATCACAATAGAAACAGTGCAAATATTGCTCTGAGGTGTCAAAATGTTGCTGTTCCACATGAACCAGACTCCTCTCCCTCGATGGCTATTGAAATTGTTTTGAGAGAAGCTTCCTGTTAAAGCACTTAGTGTTGCCTCACTTTCTTTATGGGTCAAAAAGATTCAAAGATTCCTTTCAAACATCTTAATTTCCCAGAAAACACCCTTTCAAAACAACAGGAAAAGTATGTTTTCCACCATTTTATGGTGGTTGTAAGGGTGTTTCAGAGGTTCCATTTGTTTTCCTCTTCCCAGCTGTGTCTTCCAATAGCCTCAGTTTTTGTTTCTAGCTGGAGCACTTTTCTTCTATGACAGTGTTTCAAATATTTCATGGTATCTGCCATATTCCCCTTGAAGCATCTTTTCCCCAGTCCCTTCTACTGATCCACATAAGCATGAACTGGAATTTTGTGACTGAACTAAGAACACATATAACTTTCTGAACAATAAAGATATTTATGAGTCACAAGGTTTGCTAACCATAGATTTTTTTTTTCTGGGAAATTTCTGGTTCAATGCAAAACAAATCTATTGAAAATGTCATCTACAAATTGAGAATATAATTTTCAGTGCTAATTCTTAAAGTTAAATCATACAATCATGCACACAACAAAGAATTATATCAGTTTCTAAAGTTAATCCCAAATGCGGTCTAAAAATTCTGAGACAGAAACAGAGAAAGAAAGGAAGGAGGGAAGGAAAAAAGGAAAGAAGGAAGGAAAAAAGGGAGGAAGGAAAGAAAGAAAGAAAAGAAATAGCAACAGAGAGAGAAATGGAGAGAAAAAGAGAGGAGATAAAAAGAGACACTGAAGGAAAGGAAAACAGAGCAGCAAAGGGAAAAGGAAAGAGAGAGACAGACAGGAAGGAGAAAGTGAGAGAATACTAGAACATTATAAATACTCCATGAGTTTCTCTGGTGCATTGTTCTAATACTTTTAAGATGATTTAAAATCTAACCAACACAAAAGAGAGGGCTGTTTTGGCACTTCGAGGGATCAATAAAGATGCTGAAAGCATCATTTAGACCCATGAATGAACACTGGCTGTATGCACTGTTCAAAATAGCCAAATACAATAATTGACCAAATTTCATTTTCACTCATATTTAGGGGTATGCTGGTAAACGTTTAACAATAGCATTTCTAGGGAAAAAGTGTATATACAACCTGCTTTTCATTTACATTATTAACATTCTCTCAAGTCTATACAATCCACAAAACAATAAATCAAGTGCTTATTTGTAATGTTTGCCAATACCCAAGGGATAAATGCTCACACAGAACATTTAACAATCAGCTCTCCCAAGCCAGTTCCAGCTGGCACCATTTAAAAAAAAATCAGAATCAATGATTTCATTTATGTGGAGAATCCACATTGTGAAAACTTCTTCCACCAATAGAGATTGATAACTCAGGTGTAGCTTTAGTCATAGAGACCAGACTGGGACACTGAGAGATCCAGCATTTTGCCTATAATCATGCAACTGGTATTTATCAGAGGCAGAGTTTGAACCAGGTGTTTCTGACTGAAGGGTCAGACATTAATCTAATGCCTTACAGCTTCTCAAAAGAAAATCCTAAAGCAACTTTTACTCCCAGATGGCCTTCCATTTCAGTACTTTGTTTGACAGTGCCCAGCACATAGTAGGCACTTTTGTTTACTGACTGACTTAGATACATGTAGATATGATAAAAACAACTTTATAAATCTAGAGTTTCCATATCATAGAAAATCAGAGAAGCTGAGACTGTAAAGATCACCTATCCTAATCCTCTCATTTTGTAGATGAGACAACAGAAGAATAGAGAGTATAGTTGTTCAATTGGTTGGTTGGCTGGTTATTGTACTTTGTTCTTGAAGAGGCCTAGAATGACATCACTATGTTGGAGTTAAGGTACAATGTGTCTGACTGTGGCTGATCAAAGCAATATGACCTCAGAATGCTCTACCACAGGTTGGGCACAAATAGTCCACATGAACCTTTGGAGTGGAGATGTCTAAATTTTTACATCTCCCATTTCTTTTGAGCTACTGAAATTCTGCTTTGCTCATAGAGAACAGATCCTTCTTTTATGAGAACATACCATGCTGGGTAATCCTTTGCCAGTATCTCTCGTGTCTCATAATCAATTCCAAAGCTCTTCAGAGAGACCTTGAGAGTGCCCTTGTTTAGAGAGACCTTAAGAGAGAATATAATAGACTTACACAAGGTCAAATAATTGATGAGTGGCATGGCCATCACTTGAATATAGTTCACCTGATTTAGTCAGCTAGTGCTTTCTACTATGCAGGACTGTCTCTCATGAGAGGTGGTTCAAAAATCCTAAAGTATGGAATAGGACCCCAAAAAAGTAAAGCACATGTCTGTGGGACACATGAGGGATTCTGTGGCCTTTGAATGTTATAGATGGCTAACATTCTGTAACAGTGAAAGATGCATCATGACAGAGTAAATAGAAGGCAATAAGGTGGTCAGGAAAACACGGCTTGAAATTCTGCCTCTGACACATACTAGCTGTGAAAACATGGGCAAGTCAATTAATCTCCCAGCAACCCCCAACATTCATCTTTAAGATAGTTAGTGACAAAGGAGACACAGCTCATTATCTGTGGAAGGTGTTTCTGTGATAGGTGTTTCTCACTGATGAAATTATAAATCTGGACCTATATACAGAAGCATGATACATTTTTGGTTTGGTGTTGTTTGAGCAGCTCAGTGCAGTGCAGTCAAAAGATCTCTGGGAATGGAGTCAGGGGATCTGGGTTGAAATCTTGGCTCTGCTGGTCACTATCTGTGTGATAATGGACAAATTTCTTCAACCCTTTGAATCTCCACTCATCGACAAAATGATCAGCTTGTACTACATGGTACCTAAGGTCTTTCTAACTCTAGATCTCTAAATATGGCCTATGACTTCATTGGTCTGGAAAAAATACCTACTATGTGCCACATACTTTGTCAAAAATGGTTAGTACGGGAATGGAAGAATGTTGGAGAATAAAATTTGCACTAGGCTGTACCAATGCAGATCTGTACTTTTTTTTTTTAAAACAAATGTAGCAACAACAACAAAAAGAGCTAATATGATTTGGGACTGCATTAAGTGGGGCAGAGCTTCTAGGAGTAGGAAGGTGATGGTCCCGTTGTTCGTTGCCTTCATCATTCTTCATCTGGAGCGTTCAGTTCTGGGAAAGAGGGTGTAAGGTGGATATTGATAAACCTCGACTGTCCACAGAATGACAACCAGGATGGCAAAGGGCTCTAGGACCATCTCACATGAAGAATGTATGAAGGACCTGGAGACACTTAGGCCAAAGAAAAGAAGATTCAGAGAGGACATGCTAACTGTCTCCAAGTATTTGAAAGACTGTAATGCAGAGGAAAGGTTAGGCTTAATTCTGTTTGACTCCAGAAAACAAGCAGGAGCAATGGGTTGAAATTGAAGAGGTTAGTGTAGGCTCCATGTCAGAAAAATCCTGCTAATAATTCAATCTGTCCAAAAGTGGCATGGGCTGCCTCAATCAGCAGTGGGTTCCCCATCTTGGGAGCTTTAAAGCAGGTGCTAGATGATCACTTCCCAGATATTTTAGAGAGGGAGATTATTTCAAGTATGAGTTAGAGTGGATGAGCATTGAGTTCCTTTTCAAAGCTAGAATTCTATGATACTCTGCAACTTCCTGGAGCAATGAGGGGCTGATTGATTTCCCCGGGGTTGCACAGCTGGTATGTTCCAGAGGCAAGCCCTGAAACCAGTTCTTCCTTGGCTCCAAGGGGAACTTTCTATGCTGACTTTCATGATATATTTAAAAGAGAAAGACAGGTTGTCCCCTCAGTTGTGTGTTAGAGCAAGCTTGAGTTGGCTTATGAGAGTCAATTGTTAAATTTTAAGTGTGAACATTTGTTGTTGTTCAATCATATCTGACTTTTTGTGACCACATGTGGGATTTTCTTGGCAAAGATACTGAAGTGGTTTGCTATTTCCTTCTCTAGTGGATTAAGGTAAACTGAGGGTAACTTGCCCAGAATTACACAGCTGGAAGTGTCTGAGGCCAGATTTGAACTCAGGACTTCGTGATTCCAGGCCCAATGTTCTATCCACTGAGTCATCTAGCAAGGAACATTTTTATCTTGAAAACTGCAAGTGTGAACATGGAAAAAGTTGCAAGAATCAGTGCTTGATTTAGGATTTTATTGATTGTCCAGAAATGAAAATGATGGAGAAAATGCAGTTAAATGCAGTTAAATGCAGTTAATGCAGTTAAACCTTAAAAGTATGTTGTGGGTACAGTTGTTGTTGTCTTTTTTTTTTTAAGAGCTGGTTGTTAAACATTTATTAGCATGCTAATCCCCTCTATCCCTTGATTAAAAGAAGAAAAAAAGACAGATTGCTTTTGAAAATACTTTCAAATCAAAAGGAATTCATTTTCCCAATCAACTGATGCAGACAATATCTTGTATCCTAGTTTCAGCTCATCAAAAAGACTAATGGATTGGTGCTTCTAAACTTGTTTGAATAACTGTACTCTTGCCCATTCCAGTAGCTATTATTTTTAGGCAGGAGGATTTCTGCCATGCAACTATAGATTAGTTATTCATATTACACCTTTTGTCAGAATAGCAAAATTCCAGAAAGGCAAAATCCTGAGTAGGTCATTAAACCCAGCTCTGTGTTGTTCTACTTCAACCTCTTAAATATTCGATTTTGTTCTAGTTCTTTCTTCCTCGTTCTCTGACAAGTTGCCAAAGCTGGAAAATGGATTACTGGCAATCAAATAATGGAGTATCTAAAAGGTCAAAATAATACAAACATCCTGTTTTATTTCAGAAAGAAAGTGAGTTGTTGAAGCTGTGATTTGCCATCCCAGGGCCCTATCTTTCTTAGAGCTTGGTCATTTCTACCTGAGAAGGGTGCTCACATTACAAGGACAATACTGTTTTCCTGATAGTGCTTATGATGTGTGCTGAATACTGCCAACAGAACTATTTTCATCAAAATCATAATGAACAATCCTGCCATCCTTTAGAAATCACATGATGCTCTAACTAATAAATGCATTTCCAGGTGAGACACTAAAAATGAGGCTAGCTCTCCATTTTAGGTCCTTCAACTCTGATTTTTTGATAGATCTCACTCATAATGTAAACTCCCTCCTCCCTCTCATTTTGCACACATGCCCTAAATTCAAGAATTTCCAAGCCTATACAGTAAGTGGAAATTTCCCCAAGTAACATCAATCCATAAATCAGGGCAGCAATGGGATCTCCTGCTATTCTAATACATTTATCGTAATAACAGCTTCTAAATGTAATTTAAAAATGCAATTTTCCACTGCTTAAATTATTTAGCTGTACAATGTGCCTTCTGATGGCACCTATGGATTATTTTCAAGTGATCATAATAATGGCGATTTGTTGCCCCAAATTATATCGTTCTGCAGTAATGTAAGGCTGAGTTGAAGTTGTTAGATTGTATGAAAACTGACAACCACCCAGATTTTGAAAGTTAGGGCAGACAAGGCGGAGTCTCATGAGAGCAGAAGTAATATTCTGCTTTTCTTTCTCCTGGAATGCCATTGAAAAACTATAGGTACTGTGAGGCTCTCTATTTTCTCCAGGATAAAAACAGAAACAGCTTTGTTTTGCATTTAAAGTCTTTCATAATCTGGTTCCTACCTATTTTCCTAGATTGATTTCTCATTACTTTTGCTTCACACAGTCTACGTACCAGATAGGCTGGCCTCCTGAATGCTCTCCATATACAGCATTTCTATGGTCTACCAGCACATTTTTGCGAAGGCTGTTCCATACACCTATAACACAATCCTGTCACACCTACACCTTTAAGAAACCCGAACTTCCTTCAAGGTGCAGCTTAAGAGTGAACTCCTATATGAGACCTTTCTAGAGCCTTCTAATTATTAGTACCTTGCTGCCACCTCCTCACAAAATGCCTTTCTATTTACTGTGCATGCTTTGTATGAACTTAATCATTTATATGTTCATCTCCTCAATCCCTCCCCCCAATAGAATATAAGCATCTTAAGGGCAGTGACTGATTCATTTTGTCTTTGTATCCCCAAAGTATAGCAGACTGCCTGACAGAGACAATTCTTAATGAATACTTGTTGAAAGAATGAATTGGGACTGACCTCAAAATGAGCCAAAGTGAGTGAGGTTTATTTCACCAAAAAAAGCATCTTGATCTAGAGAGGCAAATCAACACTTTTGAAGTGCAGAGTGCTCAGTTGGCTAAAAACAATTTGCATTAGTGGGAGCAAAAAACTAGTGTCCTGGAAGGGTTAATTTATCTCACATGGACAAGCAGTCATTCTAAATGCAGTTAGCTTTCAATTCCCCATGCTAGTGGAGTAAAAGTCATTCCAAAAGTACAAAATCCTTTCTTTGTTTCTTTTTTCCTTTCTTCCATTTCTTCCTTTTTTCTCTTCTTTTTCTTCCTTTTTTCTCTTCTTTCCTTTTTCTTCTTCTTCTTCTTCTCTTCTTCTTCTTCTTCTTCTTCTTCTTCTTCTTCTTCTTCTCTCTCTCTCTCTCTCTCTCTCTCTCTTTCTCTCTCTCCCCCTTTCTTTCTTCCTTCCTCACAACTTTTCTTTATTTCTCTACTCTCTCTATCTCACTCAGGTTGGGATTGCCACATCCACTCATGGGCCCACTCATACTACTGATGAGAATGGAAGTTTTAACCTGCTACATTTCTAACCTGAATCATTTCACTGCTCTTTGGCAGCCTGGTGTACCACCACTCCTCACCTCCCAGAAACTCACCTCATTAGTGCCAGACTTAGTATGGACACCCAAACGGCTTTAGCCCTACTGTAGCTCGAAACTCCCACATTCAAGTTTTATCTAGTTTCCTTCAGTAGTAGGGATTACAAAGATACATCACCATGCCTGGCCAACATTAATTTCTTAAGGCTTTGGAAAGTTGTGTTTTCCTTCATTGTCATCTGAACAGTTCATATAGGTCTATTATCCAGTGGGAAAATTCCCTCCACTGATGCAGAAGCTGATTGGGAAGTAGCAACAGTCAGAATTGCTCTACCAAAGCATTCTGGGTCCCTTGGGGAATGAGGATATCAGTAGTTCAGATCCAATGTGTAAAAGAGCTTCTGGACCAAAGACATAATTTGCAGCATTCTGCAAGCATTGAGTCATAAGTTGACTCTAGAACCATATCTTTCTTCTACTGTACTTTGTAGCTTGGATTTTGTTGATATCTGTCTCAGGTTCTGGTCACAACTTCTTCATAAATTTGTTGAGTTAGTGATTTAAACCTTCCTAGAATTCTTATCTGAAACAGAGGGATAAAATGAACAGTTGGCCAAGCACTGAAGTGGGAGAGATGGTGAAGTACCCTTAGGAACTACTTCTAAATTGATGATGATGATGATGATGATGATGATGATAAAGTACTTGTATACAGGGGATACTCCAGGGAGAATTTGAGAGTTCAATAACTTCATAAAAGTGTTTCCCCAGAGTGGAGTAAGACTATGTAATGTGTACTATGTAATAAAGCAGGGAGCAACCTGGAGAAAGGAGTAACTATTTGGAGGAAAATCAAGAAGACAGACCTGAAAAAGAAAAAAAAAATAACTAGACTATAACTTATAGTCTTTAGGGAACTGTCTAAGGTATGTCAAGTGATTTGCCCGTGGTCACACAATTAGTTGTATCAAAAATAGGATTTGAATCCAGGTCTTCCTGGGTTCTAAGGCCAATCCTCTATCCACCAAGCCATGTTGCCTCTCCTTGGGAAATATCACATGATTTTGTATGTGTTTGTGGCAGACTCACTTCTTTATTGCTGACACTTAATATAGAAATAGTGTATTATCTGAACACATACATTAATAACAGTTTGACAGTAGGTGTGTGTGTGTGTGTGTGTGTTTTGAGAGGGAGAAGGTCACAGCAAAGGGATAAATTCTGGGAAAGAAGTAGTTTGTAAAGAACATAGGATGAAAGAGGAAGTTGAACCTGTCAATTTCCAACAGGTAATCTACCAAAATTGCAATTCACAGGTGTATAACTGATAATCAACTATAAATCTTTTGTGTCTAGGAGTAGTTTATTCCAATCTTGTTCCCAAATCATAAATTATTAAAAGAAAACTAAGAATGAAAGAACTTTAGTTCAGTGTTGGGTTTTTGTTTGTTTTTTTGAATGAATAATGATTGGTCCAGTCCATACCTATGATTTCCTCAATGTGAGGAACTCCCAGTACTTTCCTCCTACACAAATGGGCAATTGCCAGGAACTGAAAAAGCTGTCTGGGAGGCACGGAAAGGTTCAATGACTTGCCCAATGTTACATGTTAGTAATTGATAGAGGCAGACCTTGAATCCAGGTCTTCCTGACTCCAAGGCCTGCCCTCTAACTACTTCACTATGCTATCTCAAAGCCTTCATTTTAGAAAGCATGAAAAACACAAAACGAAAGAAAAATTTAGACCTAATATATAAATCCTTAATTTCTACACCATAATTGTTGTGATTGCAGTAAAGGTTGATTTCTTTTTTGGAAATTTTTATTCTATCTTATTTTTAAAAAAACAAAACTTAAAAAAGAGTCTTCTTGTACTACCATAAGTGGATTTATGGCTCATAATCCTGGGGTCACTTAATTTTCCCTAAACACCAATTTCTACCTCAAATCAATAAGGAATTCTGAAGCCATTCCAATAATCACCCTTAAGTATCATATTAAAGGGATTTAGCTGTGTGATCTGTTTTAAACTGCTCTCAGGAACAATTGGCTGCTTTTCACAGGAGTTGAAAGAAAAGATGGATGAGCTCCTGCCCTTGATCCCAGTCCTGGAACAGTACAAAACGGATGCCAAGTTAATCACCCAGTTCAAAGAGGAAATTAGGAATCTGTCTGCAGTCCTTACAGGAATTCAGGAAGAAATTGGGGCCTATGACTATGAGGAACTGCATCAGAGAGTGCTTAGCTTAGAAACAAGACTTCGAGACTGCATGAAGAAACTAAGTAAGTTTAATGATTTTCTTTACTTTTCTGAGTTGTGTGTTTATCTTTACTAAAACTAATCTTTTGCTTTTGTAATATTGAATATAGCTACTCTAAGAAGCCCTCAGGTATTGAGATGATGAAACTGATTTACTCAACACAACCAGAGGCTATATATGATTGGGAAAAGAGAGTCCTCTTGCTTTTTTGTTTTGTTTTGGGTTTTTTTGGTGGCAATCAGGGCTAAATGACTTACCCGGAGTCACCAAGTTAGTAAGTGTCTGAGGTCTGATTTAAATTCAGGTCTTCCTGACTCCAGGGTCCATGCTCTATCCGTTTTACCACCTAGCTACTCTGGAAGTCCTTTTAATTTAAACATATTTTCAAAAGCAAGCTGTTTTGTTCTGAATAGCAGAATGATGTTCCATTGTTTCTTTTCAAATGTTTCTTGAGAGTCATGCTGGAAGAATGGATAGCAATCCAGTCTCTGAGTCAGAAAGACTTGAGTTTAAATACTGCCTCTGACACATACTGGTTGGATGACCTTTGGAAAATGATCTAACCATTCAGGGTCACAGGGGGTTGATAAGGATATAGTTGGAAAACACAGAGCAAGATTCAAGATCAGCTCCAATAACAATTGCAATGAGTAGGCAGACTCCTTGTGCCTCCCTGTTATTCCACAGAGATATGTATCTCTGATCTTAGTCTCATTTCAACTGTACAAGGTGAGGTTCTTGTCTCATCAGAGGAGCAATGACCCCTCTCCTTGTAACCTTCAGAGAGAGGGAACCCACTACCTCCCCCAAAAGCCTTTTGGATAGCTTTAATACTTAGTAATTTTGTTCTGTCATGAAACCTTAATGTGCCTCTTTGCATCTTCTAAACACTGTTCCTAGTTCTGCCTGGAGGCGCCCAGCAGACAAGCCTACAGATTCATGAGAACACATGTTCTATCTTCCCCAAGCTTTCTCTTCTCCAGACTAAATTACCCCAGGTCTTTCAAACGATCACCATGAGCATTAAGTCAAAGCTCTTCACCATCCTGATTGCCCTCTTCTAGACATCGTCCAACATATCAATGTCCCTCTCTGAGTAAAATGTTCCTGAAACGAATTAAGTAAACATGAGGACTTAATATTTGATTAGAAAATGACTGACTTTCTGGGAAGCTGGGTACCATTTTAGTAACATGAAAATAACAAGATCACAAATACAACTAAATACATGGAGATTTGTGCTTGCATTATATGACCTTTGAAGTCTCTTCCAAATCTAAGTATCTTTAATAATATAGATATAATGAATGTATACAATAATCTCAGCTTTATAATGTGTTCTCCTCACAGGAGGTGGGGAGTGAAAATATCAATATGCACAGGAAAGGGAATGTTGACTCTAGAATCAAAGGCCTGGATTAAAATTCTGCTTCTGACATGTACCTCTGTGACTCTGGACAAGTCACCTATCCTTCCTGAATCCTCCTTTTCTAATTTGAAGGTGGTGGATTAGGGGGTCCATGAGATCCATTCCTCCTCTGGATCTAAGATTCTATGATACTCCTTTACAAATGAGAAAAACAAAGCTCAGAAAAGTGAAAAGTGAAGTGAATTGTCCAGGTTCACACAGCTTGAAAATGTCAGTACCAGAACTCAAGTCTAATGACCACAAACAATGCAGGCACCACTATAAATGTATAGTATCTCTAATAGCCTTGTTAATGGAAAGGAATATAAGAGATATGTCCAATGACCCACTGGCTAGAAGGTGACTGAAATAGTGGGAAAGCTACAGTGTAGAGAATGGAAAATGGCAGTGGGCAAAACTTCTTTACATTCATCCTGCAGAATGGTGGTGTCTGTGGTTCAAATCTATGAGAGAGGATAAAAGCCAAAAAGGATATTCCTGGCTCACAGACAGAATTCATAGCATTTGTCCACGAGTTGACTACAGAACCACTGCTCTTTTCTATAGTGGGATGTGGCTTGAATTTTGTTGGTTTCTACATCAAGATCCAGTCATGACTACTTCATAAACTTTATGAGCTGATGATTTCACTTAGGCCTTCTGGGGATTCATGTCTACAACACAGATATAAAATGAGCAATTGGCCACAGTCTGAAATGGGAGGAAGGTGAAGCCCCTTCAGGAACTAACTCTATGTTGTTAAGAAAAAGGAATGCTTGTGCGTAGAGGGTACTCAAGGGAGCACTTGGTTCCTCATTAACTTCAGAAAAAATGTTTCCCCTGAGTAGAGTAAGACTATGTGCCAAAATAGGGGAGAAGTAACAGTTTGGGAAAAAGAGATGGCTGGGCCTGGAGTCAGGAAGACCTGATTTCAAATCTGGCCTCAAACACTTATTGTGTAAATGTCTGGGCTAGCAATATAACCTTTGTTTCACTTTCCTCATATGTAAAATGGAGATAATTAATAATGCCTATATGCCAGATTGCTGTAAGAAGAAAATGAGTTAATACTTGCAAAGCACATTGCCAACCTTAAAGTGCAACATGAATTGTAGCTATGATTATTAGAAGTAGAGAAGAAATACCTGAAGAAGAAAAAAGAATGTGCACAGAATTTCAGAGTTGGAAGGGTGCTATGAAGCCAGCTAGACTAACCACTGGCTAGATAAATGAAAAGACACCTAAGGCACCACACTTCATTTTCAGACAGCTATAATCATTGTGTTCCCTTAAATCAAGCCAAAATTCGCTTCTTTGCAACTTGCTCCTATTCTATTTTTCCCTTTTTTGTTATTTTCAGTCATTTTCAATCATGTTCAACTCTTCCCGCCCCATTTGGGATTTTCTTGGCAAAGATAATGGAAATGGTTTGTCATTTCCTTCTCCATCTTTATTTTACAGATGGGGAAACTGAGACAAACAGGATCATGTGACTTTCCCAGGGTCTCTAAGCTATTGAGTATCTAAGGTTGGATTTAAACTCAGGAAGATGAGTCTTCCTGACTCCAGGCACAGCACTCCATCCACTGTGCCACCTCTGGGGTTAAGCAAAATAAGCCTGATCACTTTTCCATATGACAGTCCTTAAATATTTCATGATGGCTACCATGTTCCCCTGAATATTCTTTTCCTAGTCCCTTCTACTGATCCACATAGGCATGAACTAGATACCGTTTACCATCCTAGCTGTGAATTTGTTAAATGGCCTTGCTTAAATCAATATATCTATATCTATATATCTATATATACATATATCTATATACACATATATGTGTATATATGTATATATATGTGTGTGTGTGTATGTATATATATAGTCCTCTTATCTAATCAAAGGTTAGATGGCAATTGTTCAGATATATATGCTATTCCAACTTTAAAGAATGTCTATAGTTATAGGATGAAAAATTTAGACCTTAGACCTCATCAAGTCTAATAATTTCATTTTGCCCATGAGGATATTGAGACCCAACGAGATGAAGTGATTTGCCCAGGGTCACATAGCTGGTAAGTATTTGAGCTCAGATCTTCCTGATTCCAAATCCAGGGCAGCGCCCATAGCACCACACATATAAAGACCTATGCAAATTGTCATAAATAAAATGTGGTGTCACCATAGAAGGAGACAGTTGCAGAATAGTCTAATCCTTAGATGTCACATAGGTTCCACCCTATCTCATCAATAAAATGAAATCTGAAAGCTTTACTTTATGCTGACCTCTACGGCAGTAATCACAGAAGGACATTCTATCATAACCATTAACAGAACACTCTTTTCCATTATGAATCATGAGAAATGACATCATCGAAATTAAAAATATAAAGAGAAACCCTAAACTAGTAACAAGAATCACCCAACTCCTCATCCCAGATCAGTGGCCATCATTTTGTAGAGAAAACCCACGTAGATTGCCTTTCATAATTATTGTTTACAGAGATAAGGGAGCGACTGCCAAGCTTGTGCATTGTGTGTGTGTGTGTATACATACATACATACATACACACATACACACACACACACACACATATATATACACTCATTTTAGCAGAAATGAAATAATTGGAAAAAACAGGAGAATGTTATATCTTTGTCACAGAATGATTTAAACTAAATAGTTCCTTGTTATATTCTGTCATGATAAGAGTAGCTTGGGTTATTGATAGGTTATGTTATTTTTATCCGAGATAAAGAAAAATATGAGAGTCATCATGACATACTAGAGGTCCAGCCTCAGACATGGGAAGAATTGGGTTTGTAGATGTAGATAGAAAGAACCTTTGAATATATTTATTACAATCCCCATATTTTACAAATGAGGAAACTGAGACTAGGGAATATTAAAGGACTTGCCCAAGATCACAGAAGTATGGGGGGTTAGTGGTGAGATTTGAGCCCAGGTTCTCTGCCTCTAGCTTCAGGGCTCTTTCCATTCTATCCTGCCTCTGACATATGGCTATGTGAAGCACTGTGCATGTTCCAAGAGACTAGAGTTGGAAGGCATCTTCACCACAACCACCAACCAAATAAATCCCTTCTCTGCCAAAAGAGAAAACATTATAATGTTGAAAGTATAGATAACGATGTAAGAAGCTAAATATATGCCTTCCAGGAATGAGGGAATGACCCTGTTTAAACACATAGAGATGTTAGCTGTTGCTCCTACTGTTAGCTGTTGCATCCTACATTCACGGACATCCCTTACCCACTTGGTGCCCCCAGTATCTCTCTAAGACAATAAATTGAAAATCCAATACCAACTTGCACTGGTACAGGGAGATTCCTCATCATAGTTTCCCTATATCAATAAAATCACAGGTTCAGTATTTTAAACTGAAAAGGAAAAATACATATTTATAAAATCACGGAAGTTAAGGTTTAGAAGGGGCCTCAAAAGGTTTCTAGCAGACTGAGCAGAAATCCCCTCTACAACATCAAGGATAAGTTTATTCATTCTCTATTTGAAGATCTTTAGTGATAAAGAACTCTCTATTTTAATTATCTTTAGATCTAATAATTAGGGAGTTTCTCCTTATATCAGGTTAAAATCCACCTCTTTGTAACATCTGACCTTTGTTCCCAACTCCACCTTTTGGTGCCAGCTAAACAACTCTAAACTCTTGCTTTTTGAAGCTCAGGGAAATGTCCTGAGATGACCTATGCCTATCATCTAGTTTGGATGTCTATTTTTTTTCTTTTGTTCCAATGTAGCTGGCATCACACCAAGGAGGAAAGAGGAGACTCTCAAGTCAAAAAAAAAAAAAATCTACATAAAGTGCCTACTGTGAGCAAGTCCCTGCTGTCAAGTAGTATGGAGGTTATAATAAAACTATGACAATCTAAGCTATCTGGCTGTATTTTCAATTAATACTAATATGAACTATTGGTCCATATTGGTTGTTTTTCTTGTTGATTTGCCTTATAAGAACCTCTTTTTTTGCATCCCCTGGATTTGTTGTGACCAATGTAAGAGCCCAGGCTCTGGGAATGAGTTCATTGTTTGTTTCTTGGACTCATACCATAAATCCTAGCCCACAGCCCCTCCTACTATGTAGAGCCTAGGCATCTGTTATGGACAGATGGACTCTCCTAAAACAGTGTGGCAGACAATAGAATGTTCTAACCTAGAAAGATCCTGAGATTTAGAGGAAGATATGTGAAGGTTAGTGGGATGTTGGAGCGGATAGCTTTTTAATGTGAGAGTAGTACTGAATTTAAACATTTCACCTTGGGCTTACCTTGCCTTATTGTGTGGGGAGCCCAGCCTCTTGTTTGTTTGGTCGTCTGGCATGCCTCTCAGCATTACAGGCTCAAAGGAATGTATCTCTACCCCTCTGCCTCTGCTCTGGTATTACTAGGTACATTTGGTATTTACATATGAAAGGGATAGGCTCTGTAGCCACCAATTCCAAACTGTTTCAATTATTATTGGAATTGAGGCTCTTTCAGTTCAATAATTCAACAATTGATTAAGTATCTACCAGGTCCCAGGGACATAAAGAGAAAAATGAAATGGTCCTTGCCTTCATGAAGCTTTCATTCTCCCTAGTAAACAGAGTGGAGAATGCAGTACTCCAATACTCAAATAGATGGATATTTGAGTACAGTAAAAAGAGTTCTGGAACCCATGGAACTAGATTCAAATCCCACTTTTAACATTATCACCTATTGGGGCAGCTAGATGGTGCAGTGGATAGAGCACCAGCCCTGAAGTCAGGAGGACCCAAGTTCAAAACACTTGACAATTACTAGCTGAGCAAGTCACTTAACCTCAATTACCTGAAAATAAAAAAAAAGAATATTATTACCTATGCAAAATTGGGTGAGTCACTTAGCTTCCTACGATCTCAGTTTCCAGAACTTTAAAATGAAATTCCAATGGCTGAGAACCCTTCCAGTTCTGGATCAAGGATCCCAATACATCTAACATCCATGAGCTTCAGTTTCATCAATCCAATGATTCAATGACCTTTAAAGTCCTTTTCAGCTCTAGATCTCTTCATATGATGCTGTGGTTCCAATGATGTAAATGTTTCCTTTAATGATTATCATACTATATCCATGCCTCCCTATCCTGTGTGACACTTTTCCATATCCCTCATGAAGTCATCACAGAGCATGCTAAAGTCCTTGCTTGTGTTGTCTCGACATTGCAAGGATACCAGTGAAATGCATAAGCCATTCAAGTATCATCTCTTACTCAACTTGCCACCAGCCCATATTTTCTCCTGACAAAATGTAAAGTACAAATATAGCAAATGTAAAGTAATAAAAAAAGTACTAGCAACTGGGAAAAATCAGGGAAGACCTAATTAATGTCTGAACTGATCTTTCAAAAAAACTAAGGATTTTACAAGGTAGAGGCAAAGAGAAAGTAGGTTCTAAACATGGGGGTTAGCCTCAGCAAAAGCATGGTGCTTAGTCATAAAACCATCCGTGCAGTCATTAGTAGCCCAGTGTAACTGAAATGCAGAGTGTGTAAAGGATAACACTATGAAATAAGTCAGAAAGGTAGATGTGGGCCACACTGTGAAGGGTTTTAAATGCAAAAGGTAAGAATTTTATATTTCTTTTTTGGGGGCAGTGTTGCTGTGGGATCTTTATATCTTATAATTACATAGTCATAAGGCTAATGGTGTCCATTAGCATTTGATTCATCATATCTGCTTTTTGAAGACAAATAGAACTATGCAAATATTTCTCTTTTTTTTTTTTTTGGTTTTAGGCAATTGGAGTTAAGTGACTTTACCAGGGTCGCACAGCTAGTAAGTGTCAAGTGTTTGGTCTGAGGCCGGATTTGAACTCAGGTCCTCCTGACTTCAGGGCCAGTGCTCTATCCACTGTGCCACCTAGCTGCCCCCAAATATTTCTCTTCATATTACTTATAGTCTGCATGTCAGTTCTAAGAAGACACTGAATACCTTCTAGGTGTAGGATACATTTTTAGGGTGTAACATAGCCACTGGCTATAATTATACAAAACACAGTCAAATACAAACAGGTATTTGTATTAATTTAAAACACAATTATGCATGTCCCAAGAGACAAGAGTTGGAATGCATCTTCACAATAACCACTAACCAAGTAAATCCCTTCCCTGCCAAAGAAGATATTATAATCCTGAGAATATAGATAACAACGTAAGAAGCAAAATGTATGCCTTCCAGAATGGGAGAATGTTCCTGTTTAAATACATAGAGATGTTAGCTTTTGCTCCATCACATATTCATGGCCCCAGTGGTGAGGAATAACTGAACAACTTCTAATATAATATTTTGTACTTTTTTCCACTCAGTGTGCAGCCCACCAAAGGAGACCCAATTAACTTGGTAGATACCAGTTGGAATGCTCTACTGTTAGCTACCTCCCAGAAACACAGAGAGAGGATGTATAACAAATGCATCTAGGTTCCTACCCAACATCTATTCCACCCATAGTTTTTACTGTGTAACAAAATGTCCTCACAGAGTTTAATGTTAAAACCATAAGATGCTATTATTTTGTCAATCAATAAAGATTTATTAAGCCCCATCTATGTATCAGGTATTGTGCTAAGCACTGGGGATATATATGTATATAAAGCAAAAGGCAGTCCATATCCTCAGGGAGATCACAATCTAATAGGGAGACAACAAACAAATAAACATAAACAAACAAGTTATATACATAATAAATAGAAAATAAGAGAGAGACAGAATAAACTGGAATAAACAGGTATTGGGAAAGGTTTCCTATAGAAGAGGAATTTTAGTAAGAACTTAAAGAAATCCAAGAAGACCAATAGGCAGAGATGAGAGGGAGAACACTCTAGGCATGGGGGACAGTCAGAGAAAATGCCCAGACCTAAGAGATGGAGTGTCTCATTCATGAACAGCCAGGAGACGAGTTTCATTGAACAGAAAAATATAGGATAGAGAAGAAAGTGTAAGAAGACTGAAAAGATAGGAAAGAGCTATGTTATTAGGGCTCTGAATGTCAAGCAGGACCTTGTATTTGATCCTGGAGGCACTGGAGTTTATTGAGTAAGGGGAGTGTGACATTATTGGACCTGGAAAATCACTTTGGGGAAGATGGATCAAACTGGAGAGAAACTTGAAGCAGACAGACTATCAGACTATTGAAGTAGTTCAGGCATGAAATGATAAGGTCCTGTACCAGAGCAGTGGCAGTTTCAGAGGAGAGGAGGTGGCATGTTTAGAACTAGAATATAGTTTAGAGATCATCTAATCCAACCCATTCATTGTATGGATGGGAAAACTGAGCCTCAGAAAAGTTGAATGACTTAACCAAGGTCACCCTAGTAGTAAATTTCAAAGCCAGGATTCTAACAGTTTTTTATTGAAAATCATAGGTTAGTGGCAAAAACCCTGCAATCAGAGTAAGGAGAGATGTGAGTTCAAATCCCAGATCTAACACTTACTAGCTGTGTCACTTAATTGCTCTAAACTTCAATTTCCTCTTATGAAAGTATAATATTTGTACTATGTACCTCACATGCTCATTGTGAGGAACAAGCTTATAGAAATTTAAGCTACTATCAGTATAGATGATGTTTAGTTAATAACATAACCATCTTGTTCATTTTTGTTGTGAAATTAAAGATTTGGGGGAAAAAACATAAAATAAACACTTTAGCTGCAATATTCTCTATTGGCCCCAAAGAGAGAACACAACAAGGC
Source organism: Vombatus ursinus (assembly GCF_900497805.2). NCBI lineage: Eukaryota > Metazoa > Chordata > Mammalia > Diprotodontia > Vombatidae > Vombatus > Vombatus ursinus. Next base: position 5,746,741 of record NW_020954565.1, on the reverse strand, counting down.
ATCATAATGCGATATAAAGACTGACGAACTTGGAGGCAGAACACCTGGGTTTAGTTCCTATTTCTACCTCTTTTACTTGTGGGACCTTGGACGAGTCCTTTAAACTGTGCAGGACTCATTTCCCTCCCCTTTGAAACCACAGAGTAAGGCTAGTCAATAGCTAAAGTTCTTCTGAACTCTAAATCTATTGTCACTATAATCCCTTAATCCCTCCTTAAGTGCCCATTTTACTGCTATATATGGACTGAGCTCAATAGAGGCATTGTGATTAATCCAACATTATGAGATTTTTTTTCAAAAAAATACTATAATTACATTCTTTTTAGAATTTAGCTAAAAGACAATGATTTAAGCCCTCCCCCCCTTTCTGGTGTGTGTGTGTTTGTGTGTGTGTGTGTGTGTGTGTGTGTGTATGTGTATGGTTTTTAAAAGATGTGACTCTTAGGCTATTTCACAATTTTTTTGTTATCTCTCCAATAACTTATACTTCACAGTACTGTGTTAGGGCAATGGTTTGGTGCCATCTAGTGATTCCCCAGATATATCTTTCCATTTACATAGAGGTTCATGAGAATTAATATTTAATAGGAGTATAAGTAGTAATTAGAAATTAGGAATATCACAAATTTTAAAAGGCTAATGCTTCCTGGTCTGATTTGTGACCTTGTCATTTCTATTTGTAGCCAGTAATCAAATATAGTAAATGATCTAAATGTTATTTATGGTAATGGTCTTATTCTCATGGATAAGAAAAACAATAGTCTTATTTTCAAATAAAACATTTACTGTCATTTCCAAGTCAACAAAGCAGTATGTAGTAAATGCGAAAAATGTCCAAATCTTTTTTTTTAACCTAAGGAGGTTTGGAAATATAAACTTTTTATCTCCTCTATTTTCATGCCATTGTTCTTTCTTTCCCACAATGTCTTGCCAAGATATCTGTTATTAGACTCACTCCAACCACTCTAATCAGGAGGTCATAGACATCTCAGGAGAAGGAAGATATATAAGAATCAAAGAATGAAGCAAAAGATCAGAGCTAACCAATACACTCAAAAGGAGGAAATTTAGAAAATCCTCAAATTAAAGTGTGAAAATAAGAATGAGTTCCTCTTTTAACCAACAATGTAAGGCAAAAGTTTTGTTCTGCAAAAAAAAACAAACACAAAAACAAAAACCAAAAACAAACAAACAAAAAAAACCCTTTGAAATGTGAAAACTTTACTCTGCTCTTTATTCCAGGACTATGACTATGGTACAATGTATACCACTGGATGTGAATCAGAGAACTCAGGTCTAAAACCTGGCTCTGCTATTTATTACCTGTATGGTCTTAGACAAGCTTCTTAGGTTTCAGTTTCTACATGTGTAAAGTTAATGACTGGATTAGGCAATGTCAGAGACCTCTTCCACCTCTAAATCTACTATCATCAAAGTCCCAAGTACATTGTGGATCTTTCGTATAATCTCAGATCGTCTGTGAGGCTCTCCCCAAGAGATCATGTGATCACTCTGACCCTGAACCCCTGAACTGGACACAGCCTCTGCTTTGTTTGAAAATAAATGTTTAATATATTGTGTGAGTCCTCGAAGAAAAGAACTTTGACTTCTCTGAATCCATGGTGTCCAGAAGTATCTGAAAATGAAGGGGCACTCAACAAATGATTAGGATGGTTATGATGATAATGATGATGATGATAATAACAATGATGATAATGATATGGACGTATGCTTGGGTTTTGAATGGAGGGAATTTTAGCTTGCACAGTCTACTAAGATAGTAAGTGGAGAGAATATCAGACCATATGACGTTTAGATGAATTAACTAGAGATTCATAGGCTGAAGAAGATAATATTTGGAGAGGGGCGTGAAAACTATCTTCAACACCTGTAGACAACAGCTGTGAAAGTGAGATTAGACTTATTCTGCATGGCCCCAGAAGATAGAACTGGGAGCGATGGGTAGAAGTGGCAAAGAGGAGAATTTAAACTTAGTATCAGTACGCAAAAAAAAAAAAAAAAACAAAAACAAAAACAAAAACAAAAACACCCTTCCTGACAATAAGTACAGCTCAAAATTAGAATGAGCTATTGTAGGAGGCGGTAAATTCACATTTACTAGACTTCTTCAATTGGAAATGAAATGGCCTCTTAGGAATATTGTAGAGGGGATTATTCTTGGACACATTGGGGCTATATTTCCTCTAAGTCCCCTTACAACTCTGAGATTGTGAGATTCTATGATTCTGTGAATATTTTAAAGTTTGGTACAGTTATATGGTGCGGAAAAAAGAAACAGATGGTTGGTTTGCTTGACTGATCCTGCAACTTACCATCATAATAGACTTTCTTTTTAAAATAGTGATTTCCCAATCTATTTTAACCATTTATGTGCTGTATTAATGGATAGGAAATAATAACTTATCTTGATATAATACTCTAATGTTTTTAAAGCACTCTAATCACATCAACCCTATGAGTTAGGCAATACAAATACTATCATCTCCATTTTACTGATGAATAAACTGAAATACAGAAAGATTAAGTTATTTGCCTATGGCCACATGGAAAAATGTACACCCAGGATTCCAAATCTAAGTCTCCTAACTCTGTGTCTAGGTATTTCCTCAATGCTATTCTGTTGATAATTAGTATATCAGTCTATCAAGGACCATATTTTTTTTAAAGTACTGATTTAATAAAGTTTCTGACACATTATTAGTACAACTTTATTACTTTCAAATACTGAGTAATTTTACTTAGTCATCAATGGCCATTCGAAATGAGAAGTGATCCATTGTTCACAGTTGTCTGCAAGATTTCCTTCCTGAATTCATAGATTATTCTTTTTAACTTTGAAAAGCTTATAGCTACATCTAGTCAAAGCCTTACCTGAAGTATGAATGTTGCTCTACAACATTTGCCCAAAGTGGCCAAAAACCTCTGGTAGAAGACTTCTCCTGACAGGGAGATCACAACCTCTGTAGCAACCCCATGCATTTTCGGACAACTATAACTGTTGGGAAGTTCCTCTACACTGAACCAGAAACTGCCTCCCTGGGGCTTTTATCTATTGGTTCTATCATTCCAATCAAAATAAGTCTTCTTTTTTCCATGTGACACTCTTTAAATACTTTAAGACAAGTATCATATTCTTCTCTGAGTCCTCTCTTCTTTAGCCTAAGGCTCCCAAGTTCTTTCAACAGATGTGCTTATGGTGGAAAGACAGAATTAGAATTTTTCTAAAGGAATGTTTATGAGGAAACTGAGGGGAAAACAAAGAATACCATAGAAGTAATCAAGTTTAAGGGGCAACTAGGTGGCACAGTAGAAAGAGTGCCAGATCTGGAGTCAGGAAGACTCATCTTTTTGAGTTCAGGTCGAGCTTCAGATATGTACTAGCTGTGTAACCCTGGGCAAATCACTTAACCCAGTTTGCCTCACTCTCCTCATCTGTAAAATGAGCTAGAAAAGGAAATGACAAACCACTCCAAGAAAACCCCAAATTGGTTCACAAAGAGTCAGAAATGACTGAAACAATTAAACGACATCAATCAAATTTAAAATCTGACCACAGATTGCTTTAGTTGGGGTTCCTTTAAACTTCAACTTGAATAAACATTTGTTCAATGTCCATTATTACAAGCAGAATCACATACAAATAGAGATCCAGCCTCAGATTAAAGAAGACCTGAGTTCAAGTATTGCCCATGTCACATGTTGGCAATATGACCCTAGGAAAAAAAAAACATTTAAATGCTTAGTGCTCTGGCCAACTCTCTAAAACCATAAGTTGCAAGAAGGCATCTAGCTGTGTTGAGAGAAAGAGTTCCCTCATCAAGTACTTCCCTACATCCAGTAAATCATCCTCCCTCCAAAATAATTATGTGCAGAGTTCTTGACAGAAAGATTATTTTAATTTTTCACTATGATAATTAGATGATCCAGGGACCTTGAAATCTATGTCAATGGTGCAAAGGCTCTACTATGTTCTATCTACCATGTTATAAGGCTTTGGTTACAGGCCCAGTGACAGACTTTGCAGTCTAAGGACCTGCCTAGGTAATTGCTGCAAGGCTGATCAACAAAATGTTGACTATAAAGTGACACATTTCTGTATTGATCCATGAACCGAACAAAACTATAAAATAGCTCTTAAATCTGTGCAGCCATCTCTTGCTCCTATAATGGCAGTGCCAGAATGGCAAAAAGTTGTCAGAGGGTACACACAATATCACACATTTTTTAAACTTATATTGGCATGTTTGGTTCAATGGGCAGTGGGTTGGCACATCATTGCCACAGCAGACCTATACCCTTTTTTGTTATAAATGAAGAAGAAAAGTTCCAAAAAGAAGTTGTTGCTAAATGCAGGACTGATTCTCAAGTTCTCCTCTGAGAGGCAAATAAAAGAGTCACAGGAGAAATAGGAAAGATTTGGAGTTGGAAGGGATCTCAGAAGCCATCTAATCTAAGCCCTTTCATTTTATAGATAAGAAAACCGAGGTCTAGAGAAGATAAGTGACTCTCCTATGGTTACCTAGGTAATAAAAAGTATCAGCAGCAAGATTTAAACCATCTTCCAGACTTCCATGCCAGTGTTGTTTCCACTGTAACGCATGTACCCAAAAGGAACGAGAAACATCACGTCATGAAACCTTTGTTCATCCCACTTTGCAATGTTTATAGTGAATGCAAGTAAACAGACAATCTTGAAGGCAATTGTGGTTTAATATACAAACATCTATTGAGAAGAGAAAGAAGCAGCAATGTTCCACAAAGATCTTGAAAAGGTCCTCCACATTAAGTCAACATATACTTTAATATTTGATGACTTCATTGTAAAAGCAAGTGTAGTGAAAGATGTAGAAACCTGGTCTGGAAATCATGATTCAAGATCAAGAAAGGAAAAAGGCTTTACAGATACTCAAAATCTTTGCCCCTGTATATCATGAAATTGATTCTTCAAGAAGAGGTTTGGAGGACACTGGACCTGATGAGCACTGAACATCATCATTGTCATAATCACTGACATTGTCATTGTCTTTTAATATAAAAGAAATGACCATCTATAGGCATGGAGACCCTTTGAATCCGTTTGCTAAAGGAAGAGGGTTTTGTGTTTTAGACTACTGATATGAGAAGAAAGATGAAAAATGAAGTGAAGGATAGCAAGGTGATATGGGTAATAGCCAAAGCAATTTTGTCACCTATAATTATCAAACCTAAAATCATTTTCAAAAACCAGGAAAGGAGGGGGCATAAATTAAAAGAGTGTTCTATGGTTTTACTTAACCAGTCTGAAGATCAACTTACAGGAAGGGATAGAAACCACTGGAAGTATCCTCCTTGCTCCCCCTCCTCAAGTGAATATTGCAGTCACTTTCTGAATTAGCCACAGTCAGGCAGTACACATTAACCCAATTATTTTGATATTTTAAGAGATGGTGTTTTATGTCCCTGGATTATCTAGACAATTGAAATAGATCTCTACTTCAATTTGTCTGGAAGGAAAACATAGCCTCCATGTGAGGTCAATGTGATGACTTTCTATAAAGCATTTCAAGCTATTGCATACTAAGAATTGCTTTCCAATGAGAAAATCATTTTAAAATCCCCAGAGGGAAGCTTGAATAGTCATGATCCCTGGGAATAGTATTCATTGCTTGGATCTTATCTGATTCACACTTCCAAATAGCCTCCACAAGGACAGTGAGTGAGAATATTCTGGCTTTGGCTCTGTCCCCATCTGGGACATGGATCCTGAAGAGTTGTAGGTAGTTTGGACTGTTTAAATACAACAGAACAAACCCAAAGGCTTCTGACTCATTGGTTAAAAAAAGGAATAAGTATTTTCTATACAGCATATCAGAAGGCAAACCCTATATTCAATGAATAAATATGTGAGTGAACCATTGGTTGCTTCTCAGAATTCCATCGTAATATTTATATTTTATCTATTAAAATTTACAAGGAAATTTACTCGCACAAAACCTCCAGGATAAATACATAGAAAGAAGAGGAAGAGAGAGGAAAAAAGACTTTTAATTGAAAAATATGACAAATCATAATGGGAATAATAATAGCACCTAACTCACAGGGCTGTTGTAGGGGTGCAAATGAGATAATGTACATGAAAGTACTTTGCAAACCTTAAAGCCCTTCATAAATGCCAGCTATTGTTACCATTATTAATATAGCTCAAGTTAATAATCTACCCTTATTCAACTCAATTTAACATTTATTAACTGCTATGGGAGATGCACAGTACTAAGGCATCCAAAAAGATATAAAGATACACAATACATGCTTTCTCTAGGAAATCAAATGTGTGCACAAATAATTCAGATAGAAAAATTTTAAATTATAGATATAAAACCTTGGCTCAGCATACCCTGTTTTAATGGCCATAAAGTTATTTCAATTGACTAGTACTGCAGAACCAGATCTTGGTCAGGAAATCAGGCCTTAGTGACAGGGAAGAAAACCTGGGTGAAATTGGGGTGCAGAAGAAAAGCCTTAACTTATGTGTAAGAGATTCAACAATAGCAGTGTTTTGTGTGTGTGTGTGTATGTGTGTGTTGTGGGGAGAGGGATGAAACATAGTGAGATCAGTCAAGCAAGTCTCAACCAGTCATATAAACATAAGAAATCAGTAGGATTTGTAGGTGTTTTGCAAAACTGGCAGCTATAGCTAACGATTTAGACAATCATCTTGTGCTGTGAGCAACCAGCTGTTTCAGGCCTGCTCTTCCTACCCAGCAATGATCTGCCAAGAAGTCTCAGCTGGTGTTGACAATAAATGGTAAGAAAAATGCAAAGTCTTGGGAGAGTTCTAAGGAAGAAATGGTCATTTCTCGTGGAATCTCTCACCTAGCACATCAGGTTCAAGGAAACTAGGAAAAAATTGGTTAAAAAAGATGTGAACATAAGTAGTTTCTTTCATTAGGATGATGAGTACTTTTTAGAAGCTCAGTTTGGTTATTTTGAGTTACAAGAAATGACCAAACTGATCAATTATGATGGAAGTAATAGGTCAAAAACATGACACTTTTACATAGCACCAAGGAATGTACACAACTCAAGATTCTTCCAGTAAGAAGTTGATCCTTTGGGGAAAACAATGAGGAGAAAATCCACACCAACCGAAAGTCAACTTTGTGACCCCTTGAGCAAATGAAACATAAACGTCGAAGGCCCAAACTGTTAAAATTTGAACTCCCCATCTCAATGTTTGATCTGTTTGCTATGAAAAACTCATGATTATTTCTAAATGTTTCCTTTGTTCCTGCTCTACATGTGTGTGTATGTGTATGTGCGTGAATTATGAAAGATGTAACACTTCTACATAGCACTGAAGAATTCGCAGATCCAGATTCTTCCAGTAATAAACAGATTTATTTTGGGAAAACAATGAAGGAAAATTCCACACCATGATGTATATATCATAGCAAGTAAACTAGTTCCCCTCCTTTGTTTTTAGAATCTGGTTACTTCACTTCTCAAATTGTGAGAAATATTTAAGCTTTTTGCTATGGTAATGAAGAAGAAAGTAGTATTATTTGATGAAAGGAGAGGAGAACAAGAAAGCAATAAAGAGGCCAAATGCAGACAAGACGGCACAGGAGAATAAATGAAAAATGAGATATTTTAAATTGCCTAGGAGATAACAGTCTACATTTACTGCCACATACCACTGGTTATAAATATATTCACTATACAGATTTTATTAAAAATCACCTCTTTAGTCTCACAATAAATACTTTGGGATTTCTGTTGTTGTTGTTACTGCTGTTGTTTCCTTAGACCTCAGTATTTTTGAAGGATGGGGTTTTTTTTCCTTAAACTCCTTCCTGAATGATACCATGTAGTTCCAGTCAAGTCATTACATTTTCACCTTTTAGCATCTCCTGGCAATCTAATACACTGTTATGCACTCTATAAAGCCACAAGTCTTACACTTTGAAAGTTTTCTTGCTTATTCTGTACTGTTCTGTTCAGACTTCTTTATGCTGCAAAAATCTAACATCTGTTTCAGGTACTCTAGAAAGGAAATTGCATAGAATTCTATTTTAGGGATGTCCTTCTCAGAAAATGCGTATTTGCCAACAGAAAAACCACAGAATCATTGCGGACTTTTTAACCTTTTATACTGGTGGTCAGTGGTTAATGGGATGGTAAAGAATAAGAAAAAAAAGATTACTTTTGAAGAGCATTTTTTGAATCAAGCACATTAGAAGAGACAGCTGCTGAGTCGACATGAGTCTCCTTTTTTTATTTGTCCAGAAATCACGACAAATTACTTTCGAGTCTTCTCAACTTACAGTCAACTTTGTAACTCCTCAAGCAATGAAAATATAAATGCCCAAAGATAAAAATGGTAAAATGTAAACTCCCCATCTCAAAGCTCCATGTGTTTGCCATGTATGATATTTCTATGAAAAACTCATGATTATATCTGGACATTTTCCTTTTTTTCCTAGTCTGTATGCGAGTGTGAATTATTGGTCATGTCCATGAAATGTATTTATGTTCTTCTAATTTCAGCATGTGGCAAGTTGATGAAAATCACAGGTCCTATTACAGTCAAGACATCTGGAACCCGGTTTGGAGCTTGGATGACAGATCCTTTAGCATCAGAAAAAAATAACCGAGTATGTTATTGTCCCAATGCCTTTGCCTTTCTTTAAAGTTTTCTTTACACTTTAACTTTACAAGGATATAAACTTTCTTCTGGGGTATGCAGTTCATCTTAGAAATATATTATTTCTTTCACGTATTTTGCATTATTTATGATACTAGCCACTCCAATGGAGAATGTCCTAATTAGTGTGGTACAGTATTCCTCCCTAGAAATCTTCAATCTCATTGAATCTAGTTTTTTTAAGTCTTATTTGCATGAAAAATCTTGGGAAACAATTCATTGAAATTATATAGATTCTTTATATTTATATTTCTAAAATGTATTCATTGAAGGAGAGATTGCTTGATGCAGCAGAGAGTGAGATAGAGTCAGGATCTAGATTCAAAACCTGCCTCTGCACTTGCTTTTGGGAAGTCATTGGGACCTCAATTTCCCTATCTATAAAATGAGGAGGTTGGACTGGATGACTTCTAAGGTCTCTTCGAGCTTTTCGTCTCTTATGCAATTCTACAAGCTCCTATGAACTTACACAGTGAAGAAATGACAAGACAATAGATAATGGGCAACTCACCAAATGAGAAAAGGGGATAGTGAAAAGAGTGATAAAGGTGGAATCAGAGCATCTGGGTACGAATAATGGCTCTGCCACTCACTATCTGAATGACCTTGACCAAGTCATTTAAGATCAATAGACCTATGTTTTCTCACCTATAAAATGAGAGGGCTAGGCTAGCTTACCTCTAAGGTGCCTTCTAGCTCTAAAGCTATGATAGGATGCCAGGTGAAATGCTCCAGGTGACACCTTGAGATAGTATTGAAAATCTTCTTGTTTTTCCCTCTGATATTTTCATGAATTGGGAATTGCAAATCACTACATTGAAACTTTGGAAAAATGCTATTTGGATTTCCAAATTCAGTATAGTTTAACATTTTGGGAACCCGATCTAAGGTGTTTTGGTTACTGAAGTAAAAGGTAAAAAAAGAAATCATTATGAGGCATTTTCTCATAATAAACTCATCCAATGTACCATAAAGTTAGTGTTAGAGTGATGCTTCCATACATTCATAATCTAAAGGCAAACAAGATACTTGAAAAATAGTCCTTAGACCATGAAATCTTAGACCTTTCTTTAACATGTAGATTCTTGCTCCAGATGAGGAGCTAGAGTAAATATAAATCACTCAAGGTAATTTTTCCCCATAATCATCAGCAACTATGTCAACACATTTGAATTATGCAAATGAAAATGATCACCTCAGGTATGTTGAATATAATTTTACATGCAAGGGTATGAGTCAGAGGACATGGGTTCAAGTTATATCTCTTCCATGTATTGCTTGTGTGACTGTAAACAAACCAATCTCCAAGACCTTACCTTACTTATCTGGAAAATAAATGGGCTAGATCAGGAGTGGGGAACCTGTGGCCTCAAGGTCTCATGTGGCCCTCTAGGTCCTCAAGGGTGGCCCTTTGACTGAATCCAAACTTCACAGAACAAATTCCCTTAATAAAAGGATTTGTTCTGTAAAACTTGGATTCAGTCTAAAGGCTGCACCCAAGGACCTAGAAAGCCACATGTGGCCTGAAAGCCACAGGTTTCCCACCCCAGGCTAGACTATGTGATCCCTGAGGTCCTTTCTAGCCCTAATCTATTATTATAAGATCAATATAATGAGCTGTATGACAATAACAAAGGAGAGAAATTTTTACTATTAACCAATCAATTCAAACAATATATTTGCAAAAACAATTAGCACAGTATCTGACACACATGTTTGTTCCCCTTCCCAACACTTATTTAGGGGTAGCTAAAATGTCTGCAAATGCTTTAGACCCTTCTTTTAATTTTATTTTTTGGAAGAGGGTCAAGAACTGTAATTTCATTGGCATAGGAAAAACACTTAATGAAACAAGTCTCTATACCAGTGTAGATCATCTGCTGTTTCTTAGAAAATTGACAGACACTAAAAGGTCATACCCAGGGCCACATGACCAAATGTGTCATAGGCAGGACTTGAATCCAGGTCTTCTTGACTCTGATGCTGACTATCTACTAAGGTATAATATCTCTCAGATCTTTCTTATAACATAATAATTAAATTGAATGATTTCAACAAATTTTATTAAGCATCTACTGTTCAGATACCAAAGCTGGATACCAAGAATACACTAAATTAAGATACTTCTTGCCCTTTAGGAGTATATAGTCTACCAGAGGAAAATAAAATAGTATATCAAAGCAGGAAAATAATTTAGTTTTCAAAATCTTTACACATATATATGTGTGTGTGTGTGTGTGTGTGTGTGCACGTGTACATACACACATATATACACACATATACACACATACATATACATATATATAAATCTGTATTAATATCTCCTGATTTTCATGTTTTTAGATTCTGTGATGAGTATCCAAATAAGTTATTTTTTTTTATTCTCTCCAGGTTTGGTACATGGATAGTTACACTAACAATAAGATTGTCCGTGAATATAAATCAATTGCGGACTTTGTCAGTGGAGCTGAATCAAGGACATATAATCTCCCTTTCAAATGGGCAGGGACTAACCATGTAGTCTACAATGGTTCCCTCTATTTTAACAAGTATCAGAGTAATATCATCATCAAGTACAGCTTCGATACAGGGAGAGTACTGGCCCAGCGGAGCCTGGAGTATGCTGGCTTTCATAACGTCTACCCTTACACATGGGGTGGCTTCTCTGACATCGATCTGATGGCTGATGAGATTGGACTGTGGGCAGTATACGCAACCAACCAGAATGCAGGCAACATCGTCATCAGCCAGCTTAACCAAGATACCTTGGAGGTAATGAAGAGCTGGAGTACTGGCTATCCCAAGAGGAGTGCTGGAGAATCCTTTATGATCTGTGGGACCCTATATGTCACCAACTCCCATTTAACTGGAGCCAAGGTTTATTACTCTTATTCCACCAAAACCTCCACATATGAGTACACAGACATCCCCTTCCATAATCAATACTTTCATATATCCATGCTTGACTACAATGCAAGAGATAGAGCTCTGTATGCCTGGAATAATGGACATCAGGTCCTGTTCAATGTCACTCTTTTCCACATCATTAAGACTGAGGATGACACATAAGTGTTGTTTTATTTTTATTTTATTTTATTTTTAATTTTTCCAATTATCTTAGTGTCATTTGTGATAAACTCTAAAGCACCTCATGTTGTTTTTTTTTATTTTCTGTAGTATGTGTTTTTTTTCATCATTTGCCAAAAAGCATTTTATACTATAGAGTGTATCAAAAAAAAAAAAAAAAAACACCCAAGACTGTCCTAAGATGACTCGTTGGAAATGCATCTTAATTATTGGATCTGCAAGGTCTATTATGACCTTGTGTAAAAAAGCACTAAAGAGAGTTTGAGTGACTAAAGTCATAGTTTTCAAAAGATTGATGATTTGCCTTATATTTGAGTCAGAGACTAATGGTGGCTTAAATGCATGAATGTCTTTTTTTAACTTCTGTCCTTTTTTTAATCTGTCAACTTCTTGCTCCACATCAGGAAATATTTTGGTAGTAATTGAAACTGAAAAAAGTACTTTCCCCCATTTATTTCTTAAAAGACAAAAAAAATCAAGGATCTGGTTTACTTGGGAAAATTAATGTCCATCATTTTGCTGTTACCTAATTCTCTGATGCGGTGCTGTAAAGTACATTTTTAAATCTCTTGCTAACATTTTACTGGCAATATGTATTTCTACCATTGTAACCACCATTGTGCAATTGTATCTCTTCTCTTCTGTGAAAGTAAACTAAGTACTATTTTTTATAAAATACATTGAAGTTGAATCTCAGTGATGACTATGGATGGGTTTAGAAGGATAGTCAAGAAGGGATTATATTCTCAGCTTGGTCCCTTTCTGTAAGCACTGTAAACCTCAAAAAGATAATTGGAAAAAGTCCTTTTCTATTAATTCCTTTCAATTCAAATGGATTTAAAAAGCATCACCTAACTATGTAGCACATGCAAGGCACTGTACTAAGGATAGAAAGGCAAAAATGAAAAACCACCCCTACCCTCAAGAAACTTACACTCTACTGGAGGAATACATGATAAACACAAATAAAACAAAAGATAATCTCAAAGCAGGAATTTTACGCTCCAGGTGTATAATGAATCATTGACAAGTAAGAATGACAAAAGTAGCCCAGTATAGCTGGTTTGATGCAATAGTTATTGTCTACCTGTCATTTTAGTTGTCTGCAGAATCCCCAAAGCATATATTGGAATTAATCTTCCCATATCTCAGGCAAACAGGAAAGTTTACACTTTGTGGTCAAATATTTTACCCCTTAATTGACTGTTAACAATCAGGAGCAAGAGGATAAGTACACATACTCAGATTCTCATACTGTAGGAGGAACATAACACGATTGTCAACATAAATTTCTCAAAATATTCTCAAGAAACATTATGAGCATTGGGAAAACATGCAGTAGGTCTATACAACAAAACAAAAATTGAAGTCTTGCTTATTATCTGGGTTTCCAATAGAAAGTGGGGGAGTAGCGCAGCATCTGCTTATCTTCTATAAGCCATTATCTTTGCTAAACGAATTTGCCCCTCTCGGGAGAAAAACTTCAGTGCTATTTTCCTATGCTAAAACTCAGAACTTGCAATTAATGTAAGCTGACAGGATAATTATATTTTAACCATAATTCTACAAAGTGGAAGACCATAGAATCACAGAAATTTGGAAGTAGCAGGAATCTTTGGGCCCATTTTACCCAGTTCATATCTGAATAAGAATCTCTGCTCTAACACATCTGATAGATGGTCATCTAACCTTTAGTGGATGATCTACCTTTTGTGGGAAGTGGTTACTTTCAAAGGAAGGTCATTTATTCCACTTTGTGATAGATTTAATTGTGAGGATCCTCTTTCAATCTCCACTACTCCTAGTTCGGTCTTCTGGGATCAAGTAGAAAAGGTCTAATCTTCTCTCTAGGTGACAGCCCTACAGATACTTTAAGAAAGCTATCATGCCTCCCTGTAACCATTACCCATTTTCAAAAATAAAGTTTGGGGGGCAGCTAGGTTTCTCAGTGGATAGAACACCAGCCCTGGAGTCAGGAGGACCTGAGTTCAAATCCGGTCTCAGACCAGACACTTGACTTACTTAATTCACTTAAACCTAATTGCCTAGGGGGAAAAAAGCCTACTTGTGAATTAAATATACAATGAAGGAAGCCACATTCATTTTGGGGCAGCTAGGTGGTACAGTAGATAGAGTGCCAGCCCTGGAGTCAGGAGGTCCTGAGTTCAAATTTGACCTCAGACACTTGCCACTTACTAGCTGTGTGACCCTGGGCAAGTCACTTAATGCCATTGCCTAGCCCCCCTCCCCCCCCAAAAAGATACAGTTTTGGGAAATTGACATGTATTACCAATGGCAGACATAAGGTATTTAGTTTGGTGTTTTGTTTTGTAATTTTAAAAAATACACACACATATATATGCATGTATGTATATATGTATATGAATATGGATGGATGTATATATATATATACACATATATATATACATACACATATATGTATATATAAACAATATGCTAGATTCAGATAAACATAATGCTATATTTACACTAATAGTGAAAGTCATGCAAAGTACTGAAAACATAAATGTTAATGTTTAAAGTTAAGATCTCAAATTAAAGTCAAATTCATCAGGAAAAATCATTATTTATTGACATTTTGACATTGGAAATTGCAAGTGTAAATCTTTCTGCTTATATTCAACTGGTTTTTCATTCTTTAATGAAGATTGTATCCATACTTATATGAGGGTACCATAAATTTCAGTAAAAAATCAGTAGTTTTCAATTTGGGGAAATTCTGATTACTTGTATTTGAAAAAAAAAAACCTGTCTTTTCCCTCTGTACTAGAGAAGATCAGTGACTTCTCTTTCAAAAGATTCATCCTTAATAGTATGGGTTACTCTGGTAGCAAGACTTGAAAAATCCCGGAAGATTCAAACAACCAAGGCATTTATATTTAGCCCAATAAAAAAATCATCAGATATGGATGACTTGGGATAGCAAGTCTTTGTAATGAGGAAAGAAGAAAGCTGCATCACTCCCAAAACAAAAGCTTTCTAAGTGGGTAGCTTCAATTAGATATATGATTCTTCACTTCCTTTTCCAGAATTGCTATCATGTGGTACATTCAACCTCAAGATGATTGCAGTTTATTTGCCAGGTGCACAGTTCTTAAAACACTTTAGGATCTCAATTTAAATTTCTTCATTGTTACATTGAGTGGGGATAGCATGAGCTTTTGTGTGATTTGTATTAAGCATAAATAGAAATTCACTTTTTTCTTCAATGATTATCATGATAGTATCTGAGATGAAAAGCAACTTACCCAAAAACCTGGTACTCTCAAACTTTCCACCAAGGGAATACACTTTATAGAGACCGATTTCACATTTCTGAAAGCTGAACTGATGGAAATGGATATTTAACAATACCAAACATTTATATGACACTTTAAGGTTTGTAAAGCATTTTACATCTATCTTTAGATGGATAGGTAGATTACTTCATTTGATCTTCCCAATAACTCTGTATATTATCCCCATTTTATAGCTGAAAGAGATTATGTGACTTGCCCATGGCCACCTAGCCAATAGAAGTTAGGATTTGAGCACCAATCTTCCTGACTCCAAGTTCACGACTTGATCTGCTGTGCTACTCTAATCAGTATTACAGCAATACCAGGTAATTCATAGACTAGAATGAATCCTTTTTAACTCTCTCTTCACTGATGTCCCTGCTGATATAAATCAAATTTTCTACATAACTGGCAAATATCTAAGTCAGATGAGGTATGTAGCCATAGCCTAGGAAACAATAACAATCACTATTTAATAGGTGATCATTTAAAAAATGTATCTATATGCCTATTATTGACTTCATCTATGATTTCATTAGTATAGAGCAATGGTATCAAATTCAAATAGAAATGGGGGCCACTAGACCATGTAAAAGGATCTCTGTGGACCACATATTTACTTATAAAACCACATATTAACATTATTTATATCCTGTTACATTTTTTTTATTTTGTTAAATATTTCCCAATTACCTTTTTAGCTCTCAAGTGTTGTAGGCAATGCAGGCTTGCACATTTGATATCTCTGTCTGTGTAAAGGACTCTTGGATGAGGGAACCTCTTTTATTAATTTAGGTTGATACCTTCTCTGCAACTTACAGTCGTAGAGAATTACCCAGAGCACTGTACGGTTAAATGACTTGCCTAGGGTTACATAGTCAATATGTGTCAGAGGCAGTAATTGAACTTACTCCACAAGGCTGGTTCTCTGTCTTATCATGTCCTTCATATAATACCTCAAAGTGTGCAAAGCATGTTATATATAGGATTCATTTTAAGGTTTGTAACAACCTTGTGAGATAGGCACCGAAGTTTTTATTCATATTTTATAGTTGGGAAAACTGAGATTCACAAAGGTCATGTATTTTACCCAAGGTCACATAATGATTAAGAGCAAGAGGTAGGGATTAAAACCTACGTCTTCTTGTTTCCAATTCTAACATTGCCTCCCAAGAGATAATAGAATAATGATGCTGATGACTATTTTGTGTTTGGTGGCTTATCAGTTCATACAAAAGATATCTGTGAAATAGATTTTCATCTTGCAATATATTCTCAACATGTAGACCAAAATGCAAATAAAATGATAATTACTTAGAAGTAACATGAGAAGAGATAAACAAAGAAATTAAAATAACCTAAGACATTTTATACCAAAGTTCATACTTAACTGTATAAGTCAAACGGTTCATTTAATCAGATAGCATCCAATTTATCTCAATTATAATATCAATGACATTCTTGATGATGAATCCATATTTTTTTAGAAATAAAGGAAAAGGTGACAATGTCTTCCTGGTTTCTTTTCCCAGAGGCAGTAATAGAGATCTGGCCTAGTAGCCAGAAATATTTCGGTTCAAGGTCCTCTTTTGTCAAATACTATCTTTGTGACCTTGAGGAAATGGAGTCACTACTCAGTGCTATTGGCAACTCTTTAAGCCTGTAAGCTGCAGAGAAGACACCCAGTATAGGGCATCATCTCATCTAAGAGTTCCCTGTAACAGTGAAATCAGATTTCCAATCTTCATTCTTTCTTTCTTATTAAGTAAAAATTCTACACTCCTGAAAGTCATAAGTAACCACTTAACTTACAAAAGAAGTTTATTAAAATAGAAATAGATGATCTAACCAGAAGATTCTTTTACAATTTAAAAATGTTAGCTTGAAGCTTTTTTACCTTCCCTCAAAATAAATAGCTTTAATAAAGGTTAGTTTGATACTTACTATTAATAGTAATAGCTGGTAATAGGTAACATTCATATATCGCTTTATAAATTGCAAAGCATTTTATATATGCTAACTCATTTAATACCCACAAACACCCTGTAATATAGATGTTATTTATCATCCCCATTTTTCTGATAAAGAAACAGTGAGGTTAATTAAGTAGCTTTCCCAAGGTCACATAGTCAATGCACGAGTCAGTATTTGAACTCAAGTTTTCCTGATTGAAAACTCTATTTTGTATCTATTCCATTACCTTGCTGCCTACTAAAACCCGTTAGTTTTTTCGACTTTGAAAGTTAGGTTTTAAAATAAAGCTTCCCTGGCCTCCTTGTAAAACAAAAATATCAAATTATCTTTTCAAGAATCATAACATGAATGTTATTGATGTCAAACTGAAACTCTGTCACTCGAGAGAGACACCCCCCCCCCCGGGAAAGAATTCCAGTCTGTCTGCTTATGACCTGGACATTCTTGAAATCAGAACATCTAAAAGTGATATTCAACTGACTTCTGGGGGGGGGGCAATGTTTGATTTATTCTCATGGTTAACTGTACATCTAATATTCCTAATGCATGTTTTAATAGCACTCTCATAGACTGAACTCATTTTATCTTCTCCATCATAGCCAGTTAAGCAGCCCATGGAAAGAGCCACAGAGGGGAGTCTCCTGGAACTCTGGATATTCTGAATTCTATATGATAAACAATTAAAAATATGGTGAGACAGGATGATGCAATGTGTTAATCATTGGCTGCTTACATTTGGGAATATTCATTTCCATAGAGACGTAGAGGTACTGAATGTCATTTAGCTCGATAGGCTATATCCACAGTGAAAAAATGTGGTATGATCACTTTTTCTAACACTTGTCTGCATCCAGCTTAAATTTGGTAGGTAATAATTTCTTACGGTCAGTAACTACTCAAAATATGTTTGGGACTCAACAAAATGAGGTGTCCTGAATTAATGTGTATTCTATTTAGGCAGGTACAGTATGATATAAACCTTAAACATGGAGTAAAAAAACAAAAACAAACAAAAAAAAAACTTCTCTAGTGCCTGTGGCAGATAAAAGATGAAATGATTGAGGAAACAAAGGTTAGAACTTCTGAGCACATTGATTTATTAAGCAACACATAGCAACTGCCTAACAAATTGGGACCAGGCCCCTTCCTCAGCTTAGAGCTAGACCCTGAATACAAGAGAGCACAGATTTTATACATTAAAAACAATTAGTCAGAAATTAATTAAATTAATTAAAAGGAAACAATACAAGATTTGGTAATCTGATTTCTAATTGGATGAAAGTTGGAAGGGGGAGAACAAACAGGTGTAATTCCCCGAATTCAGAAAAAAGAGGTATCTCACTCACCCCAAGTATCTATAAACAATCAAAGGAACATGGAAATAGTAACTGATTTATCAATATGGAGCCAGTTTTCAGATAACACATATGAATTGCTTGAGGTTCACAATTGTGAGAAAACTCCTTGCATCAATCTTCGGATCTGACCAGGTTTCTGGTCAGCACAACCTAAGTCTTTGGTTAAGGGTCTCTAAGAAGCAGGTAGAGGTGGTCTAGTTTCCTAGCTATGTAGGGCTAGGTTTAAACAATGCAATAAGATTTTCTCCCAATTCCCACAGCTGAATAATGTTTTCTCACAAGACAAAAGTTGAACTATACCCATAATTGAATAGAAAAGGAATTGAGCTAGACTCAGAATTGAGTCACAAGATGGAGTCAGTCAATTCCCACAAATAACTCTTTCATGTCCTAATCCCCTCAATTCCCTCATGGCCAAAGTTAGAAGCAGTAAGGAATGATGTCTGCTATGCTGGACTTGGAGTGAGGGAGCCTGGGGGACAATTCCCCCAGTTCTGACACTTACTGAGAAAGTCATACAACTTCTCCATACCTCAGATAACACTGTAGGCCACCAATTCTTAACCTCAACCTGTGTGTGTGTGTGTGTGTGTGTGTGTGTGTGTGTGTGTGTGTGTGTGTGTGTGTGTGTGTGTATGTATGTGATGGACCCCTTTGGAAGTATGGTGAGGACAATGAACTACTTCATAGAATAATGTTTTAAATACATAAAATATATAGGATTATTAAGTAAAGGAATTTCATTGAAATAGTGTTATCAAAATAATAATAATAATTTAAAAATAAAAATAAGTTCCTAGCCCCCAACCCCAGTTAAGAACACCTGCCCTAGATCTTATTTACTAAATCTTAATTGGGTTGTGTTCTGCGTTGGTAGAGGGCATTACCACAAGAAGAGTTCTCAAAGTTGCCCAAAATAACACTGATCCTCTCTGTATTCATGTCCTGTGAATAAGATCCATGACATTTAAAGTCCCCTGGAGATTTTAAAGGAAACTGTGTTCTATTTAAGTCTTTTTTGTTTATCAGAAAACCAAACATACTTTTACCAAGTAAATTCGACCTGAAGCTGAAGATTACGGGAAATGTAACTATGCAGCTTATCCCTTTACAGTTAATCTGACATTTTTTCAAATAGATGATTTTTTCAAATCCATCATGTCCAGTGTTTTTCCAGAAATATGTTTCATTCCTTCAAAAATGCAAGATCAAACTGGTTAGCCAAAATCTCACCTTCATTTAACTGTATAACAGGTTTTGGGGGAAAGAAGGTATTATTATACCTGATGTGCACATATTATACCTGTGTGTGCGCGCAGTCCTTCAAAAAATGAGGGATACCTTCAAGGTTGGAGTTCATTAAACCAACCTAGATAGTTCTAGTGTTGCCAAGTTATGAAGTAATATACCAAGGTCAAGTCTCCAACTCCTAATCATTCATCACATGAAATATATTGATTTTTTGGCTTTAGGGGTCACTTTAACAACTTTTAAATGACATAGTAGCAAATGGGAAGGACATTCAAAGAATAACAATAATGACTGTCATATCATGCTTTATTTTACAAACATAATATTATTTAAGGTTTACATCTATTCTATAAGGTAGGCACTACAGGTATTATCACCCCTATTTTACAGATGAAGAAATTGAGACAGTAAATTAAGTGACTGGCCTAAGGACAAACAATCAGTAAGTCTTAGTGTTGGGTTTTGAACCCAGATTTCCTGACTTCAAGCACAGCAATCCATCTCTATGTTATATCTCCTTTAAATAAGTGACCATCTAATCTCCACAAGTAGATTTATCTTTATCTTTCTATCAATGAGTATTGGTGTACCCCAATATTGCTTTATTCCTCCCAGTAACAGTGCTATATTCTGCCCACTAATCTCTCAAAATATCAGCTTGTTTCAATGGGAAAGAAAAGACAGGTTTCATAGTTTTAGCTGTTTGTTCTATGATGTAACTTGTAAAAATAATCATAGCTCTCTGAAAAAGGGACACCCCTCCCCCTGCCCAGGCTCTCAGTATTTAGAACAGAGCCAGTGAAGATTATAGAAGAGGCAGCAGGGGGTCTGTTTTCTCTAGAGTTCAGCGACCTAGAACTTATCAATAGGAAGTCTGGCCCTCCATCTTGCGGGGTTTTAGAAGTAATCTTTTGAAATTCTGTGTTAGTCTTTTGGCAGCACCATTAGACACTGACTGGTACTGAGCAGAGGGCACATCCCCCATCAAATTTAACTCCAAACTTCTGAAATTAGCTGCTGTAGAAACCCAAAAGCAACAAAGGTGCCTAGAATGCTTCTTTATCTTAGAAATGATTATATTTGACATACACAATCTCCAGAAGAAGAAAATAAATAAAAGGTGCTTTTTTTGGTTTTGTTTCTATTTTTAAAAAATCTACAGGAATCCTTACAGAGCGAGCTTCAGTGGTTACTATTAAATTGAGGCTGCTTCCAGCATGGGATAGTACTTTTTATTTTTTAAAAATCATAGATTGATTAGACATGCCTCCAGGCTATCATTCCCTTTTTGAAACCCAAATAATGAATGCAAATAAATATTTTCTTTCTCACAGAGGTCTTTGTTAGCCTTCATTAGCAATTGATCTTGAAATCTCATATGTGTGCTGAAAAAAGAGGTGGTTCAGTGGATAGAGCCCTGGGCCTGGTATCAGGAAGACATGAATTCAAATGTGACCTCAGATATTTACTAGCTTTATGACCTTGGGCAAGTCATTTAACTTCTGTTTGTCTTAATCCACGGGAGAAGGAAATAGCAAACCTCTCTAGTACCTTCTCAAGAAAACTCTGTGGACAGTATACTCCACACGGTCATGAAGAGTCAGACAGGACTGAATAACTACTGAACATGGAGGCTGAACTTTCCCATGCCAGGGATACTTTCTTACAATTGGCATCCTGATGGAGTTTCTTTGATATTTTTACTAATCTGTGATCTCCTCAGTGAGTATTCCCTCCAATAATATGAATTAGAACTCCAGGCATCTTCTATCTATGTGCAAATCTTTGTTTTTACCTTAAAACCTGCAGGGAATAATTACTCAGAAAGCTGATGGCTGTCTCCACTCCTTTTTTTTTTTTTTATCTCAAGCGTACCGGTGTATCACATAGCATTTTTTGTTGTTGTTCTCATTCTCACAGAGTGACTCTCTCATCTTTTTCATCTAAATATATTCTCTGTGGTGCCTTCACTCTATTACTTACAAGTATTTTTTTTAACCTCATGTGGTTCTCTATTTAGATATCTTTTATTTTGACAGTTCTTTATGTTCTTCAAAGAGTTTTTATATCTATTTCCTTATTTTATCCTCCTGCTTGGATATCTCATCATGGTGTGGAGGTGACCTTGGTTTCTCAAAGCTTATGCAAGCAGAGGGTGCTAGGACAGGTTCTGCCATGGTAGAAATGCTTCTAGTATGTCTTAACACCAGACTGAATCTGAATTCTGAGGACTAAGTGAGGAGGACTTTGTCACCAGCAAGCTGGCCTCTTGGAGTTTTGAGATACATAAGCCAGATGTTTATCAAGCTCCATTTTTTCAAATAAGCAAGTTGGGAGACAAAGCATTTCAAAGGCCTACCCAAGGTCACTCAGCCTCAGAACTAGGATTAGAGTTCTCCAAAAAAGTGTAATGCTTTGTAAACACTGCCACCTCAGGAAAAATGATAAACCAACACATTTAGTAGGTGAAAGGTTGAGAACACAAGTAACATTCCAACAACTCTATATACTAGCAGTATATTCTGGAAACTTTCTGAGGAAATAGCCTAACTTGGGGTGTTATTGTTCTCCTTTGAGAAAGAATTGTTCATCTTTTATGGTGGTAAAATTGCTGAAATAACAAACTTTTTAGAAAGCAAAACTACATTCAATTTACTCCAAGGCAATAATTTAGGCTCTTCATGATGCATTCTACCCCATTCAGAAATGGGAAAAGTTCCTTGTATTGCTTTGTGAAGGGTAGTTAGGTGGCAAAGTGGAGAGAGGACCAGTGCCTGGAGTCAGGAAGACCTGAGTTCAAATCTAGCGTGAGACACTTAGTAGCTATGATGAGGATGGGATCCAGACTCCAAAAAGGAAAAACCCTGGACTTCCCACATGGCTAAATCTCTGGTGGTCCCCTAAGGCTATAATCCCATCAACTGACCTTTCATTGTGACTAAACCCAATCTCCCAATTCTCTGTTACCCTTAACCTAGTCTAGCCTTCCATTGTCTTACCTCCCTATGCCCCGCCCCCCCTTAATCCTATCTAGGCTCCATTCTCCCTTGGCCACTTGGTCCAGGACCCTGGTGTTCTATTACCTCACAGTCCCTGCAGACTACAAGTATGTCCCATCTCCCATCCTCCTCATCACTACTTTGCTTTTTGTCTAATGATAACCTTTGAAAGAAAGAAGAAATAATAGAAAGCCTAGATTTGAACCAGTGATTCACTGTTTATATTTGGATGGGTTACCGTTCTTTTTCAAATTGACATGAGGTTCAAAATATTATTAGTTGTTTTATAGCAAGACCTAGATATCTATATAACTGTAGATTTGTCTTATCCCTGCTAAGTTTCAGGAGAGATATGAGAAAGACATGATAAATTATCAAAAAGTGCTTTACTAAATATTCCAAAAGTCCTTATTACTTACAGAAAATTTTGTGTTGCCTGACAAACATGAGATAGTTGTTCTTTCCATTTAAATGGTTATAAACATTGTGTATGTTGTTTTCTTGGCTTTGCTTGCTTTCCTTTGTAGCAGTTCATATGAGTTTTTCTAATCTTCTTTGTATTTATAATATTCATCATTTCTTACCACATAGTAATATCTATTACGGTACTGCATGTGATAATTTGTTTTTCCAATCAACAAATAATATATATTTATTTTGTTTCCAATTCTTTGATGCCCCAAAAAATAAATATATTCCAAAGTTATCATCTTACAGATGATAGATCTAAGGCCCAGGGAAGTTAAGTAATTTCCCTAAGGTCAAATATTACTTGATTCCCAAGAATATTTTAGCCTGTCAAGATCTTTTTTTTGAATAGTGGCTCTGTCCTCCACAGATTATGATCTTTCCCAACTTTGCTTCATCTGCAAATTAGATAAGTATGTTGTCTGTTGGGCAGCTGGGTGGCACAGCTGGGTGGATAGAGTGCCATGTCTGGAGTCAGGAAGACTCCTCTTCCTAAGCTCCAATCTGACCTCAGACACTTATTAGCTGTGTGACCTTGGGCAAGTCACTTAACCCTGTTTGCCTCAGTTTCCACATCTGTAAAATGCACTGGAGAAGGAAATGGCAAACAATCCAGTATCTTTGCTAAAATAACTCCAACTATCTGGACACTGGACCCCAGTGGCTCTGGAGCATAAAGTGAGGCTGGTGACTTTGCACAGCCCTCCCTCACTCAAATCAAAGTCAATTGCAAGTCATGTCATCATGTCTCTGATCCCACAGTCCTCTTCAAGAATGAAGGACAAACCACAACATTGTCTTACCAACTATTGTCTCCTAATCCTTCATTCCTTCCTTTTATTGAAAACCTGTACTACAGATCACCTCATACATTCTCCTCTCTAGGTTTTCATGACACTGCTGTTACCTGCTTCTCCCATCTGGCCTTACCATTCCTTCTCATTTTGCTTTGCTGGATCTTCCTCCAGATCACTTTCCTTAACCTTGAATGTCCCTAAAGGTTCTCTCCTGGGGCCTCTTCTTTTCTTCATTTACTCTGTTTCACTTGGCTATCTGATCAGTGCCCATAGATTCAATTATCATATCTATAGAGGTCTATTTATCCAGTCCCAAATTCTCTTCTGACCTTCAGACTCAGTTCTCCAACAATCTCTTGGACATCTAGAACTGAGTAGTCTATAGACATCTTAAACTCAACATGCCCAAAACGTATCCATTATCTTTCTCCCCAAACCCTCACCTCTTCCTAATTCCTCTCTCTTACCACCACCTCCGTGCATAATCTGTTGCAAAGGCCCATCATTTCTTCCTTCAAAATATCTTTAATATCTTCTTATAATACTGCCTCTCTTATGATACTGCCGCCACTCTGGGACAGGCCCTTACCAACTGAGAACAAGACTATTGCAAGCTTTCTAGTTGGTCTCCCTTTCTCAAGTCTCTCCTCACTCCAGTCCATCTTCCACTCCTGAAAAATTTCTTATATCACAAGTCTAATCATGTCATCCCTCCATTCAATAAAGTTCAGTGGCACCCTATCACCTCCAGGATGAAATAGAAAATGCTCTGTATCAGGGGCAGCTATGTGGTACAGTGGCTAGAACTCCAGTCTTGGAGTCAGGAGAACCTGAGTTCAAATCCAGTCTCAGACAATTAAGACTCACTAGCTGTGTGACCCCAGGCAAGTCACTTAACCCCATTGCCTCATCAAAAAAGAAAGATAAAATAAAAATAAATTAAAAATTAAAAAAATGCTCTGTATGCTGTTCAAGGTCCCTATAACCTGGCGCCCTCTTACTTATCCAGTCTTCTTATACTTTATTCATTCCAACATCCTCTACAATTCAATGATACCGACCTCCTTACTGTTCTTTGCATGAGATATTTCATTTCCTGACTGTATTTTCACTTGCTGTCCCACATATCTACAATTCTTTCCTTTCTTGTCTCTTTCTCCTGGATTCTATCAAGATCCACCTAAAATCTAGCCTTTTACAAGAAGCCATCCCCAGTTCCCCTTAATGCTAGTACCTTTCCTTTGAGATTGCCCCCAATTTAGACTCTATCTTGTACGTATTTCATTTTTGCATGTTTTTCCTCCACTAGACTATAAGCTCCTCAAGAACAGGCACATTTTTTTTTTTTACTTTCTTTATATCTCTAGTACGTACCATCGTCCCTGGAATATGCTTGTTAACTGACTGACTACTTTGATCTATGAAAAGTATTAAAAGCAAAATACTGATGAAATTAACGTACTTGTTCCATATTTATGGGTGTGGTAACTGAAAGGTTCTTGTATACAAATTTCAGTTTGGAAGACTACGATGATTCATATCAAATCTGGATGATATCTGTGGAAAGCAGACTTATTCCCCATTAAAGATGATAAGAACAACAAAGCACCACTGCCCTCACCTACATACATTGACTAATTACTTCCCAAAATGCTCCCTAGTCTTTATGTTACATCAACCTCTGTCAGAGACTGATTAATGATACCATAAAACCTCCATAAATGAAACTCCACATTTGAACCATCATTTCACTAGGCTCAACTCACATTGGTTATGTTCCTCTGGAGGAATGATACAATTTCTAGCTGTTCTAAGAAATACAGTGAAGCTCTCCTTTAATGAATCCCCAAAGGGAAGAGGGATGTTTATTACAATAAAAACAAGTTTGGGTTGCGCTGAAATTCTTCCTTGGAGTTCAGTCCCTCCCCAGAGCTTCCCTTTGGCTGCTTTTGAAGTTCCTCCAGTCCAATGAAAGCTTTGGTGAACCCTGATACTGTATTTTCATTCCCCTCACACTCAGGAGGTTTAATTTGGATCAGACAGAGGTGAGAAAGCAGGGGCAACCAAAAAGTCATTTGATTATTGGATCACATTTATGCTTTCATCATCAGTTCCATCTGTTTGAACCTAATAATGGGGATGAGTGTTTTGAACTCATGTTACCGTAAGTCCGTGGCTTACTTCTCCAGCTCAGTTTCCTTTTGAAGCCATAAAACAGGAATGGCCTGGTGGGGGGAAATGATGTATTTTCATTAATCAGAGGCAAGAGGGTATTTCTGTTCTGCTGTTGTTATATTTTTTCTATCTTTTTCACGGGATATTGCTGGTTAGTTATTACCTGCCAGTCTATCCTATATATCACTCATTAGTTAGATAACCACTATGGCTCTCTGATTATTGTTGTGATTCAGTTCAGTTCAATTGAACATCATTTATTAAGTGTCTTTTGTAAGTCAACCATTGTACTAGGTGCTCAGGATTCAAAGACAAAAATTAAATAGTCTAGGTCCTTGAGGAATTCAGAGCTTACAGTTGGGGAAAGGGAAAGGAGAATAAAATACGTATATAAAAAAGTGAAAACAAAATATATGCCACATGAATTTTTCCCACTAAGGGGCAGTTCCCTAACAACTAGGAGAATTAGAAGAAGTCTCCTGAAGAAGGTGACACTTGAGTTGAGCCTTTAAGAGAGCTATAGCTTCTAAGAAGCAGAGATGAAAAGGGTTAGCATTACATTCATTAAGGACAGTCAGTGCTGAGCATGGAATGCCCCATGTTGGAGAACTACAAGTAGGTCGGTTTGCCTCGAACATAAGTGCTTGGGAGAGTAATGTGTACTCTTGAAACAAATGTGACAATGTTTATGAGGATGTGTTATCCCAATTTAAAAAAGCAATTACTTTAGCTAGGACAATACAAGCATGAACATTTTTCTTCAAGTCAATTGTTAACAGATAGAACAATGCCTCCTGAAATCAAGGGAATCTTCCTGATTTGTAACCCCTCCCTGTTGCCATCAACTGAATCCCTGACCATGGGTTGGGTAGCATCCTTGAATAATGTCTGCATTATTAGCTTCTCAGATGTTACTCCAGTCCATTTCAGTGGGGGAAGGAGAAGGGAATAAGCAGTATATGATGTGCCAGGCACTGTGCTAAGCACTTTATGAATATTATCTCTTTTGATCTCACTGTTCCTCTAGCCTATTACTGAAAACATTCCTGAGTGCACAGAAGCAAAGGTCATTAGACAGTCTCTTAAGGAGGATTTCTTCTCCCACCTACAATACAAAAAGGCTCAAAAGTTTAGTTCTCTACTTTCTGAGGTGTCATTGTAGATACAGTGAGTAGTGGATTTGAGTTCAGGAATCCCAAAGGTCAAATTTTACCTCAGTTACTTGCCTGATTTTCTGTCCTGGGTGAGTCATTCACCATTAAAATGGATATCAAAATAATACCTATTTCATAGGATTGCTATGAAAATCAAATGAGATAATGTATTCAAAGCACTTTGTAAATCTCAAACACTACGTATTTAGTTTTCATTATTATTTTACCACTAAGCTGTTTAGCCCTTCTGCTCCAAATGGGCATTAGGTAACGTGGGCTTCCTTATATTTCTCCTCAGAGAGAAAAAGGGAGAAAAATACACGATATAAAGTCAGCATTTCCCTAAAATTCAGCAACATCTGTTGCAGTCCTCAATAAGTTGCCTGAGCTTCCCCAGTGGGTCCTGCAAGGTTTTGCCCATACAATTGTTTCAGTCAAATAAAAAATTCTTCTTGTAAGAGTCATTTAATGGCCTAAAGTAAATGGGATACAGTTGAGTAAAGAAGGCATCAAGTTTGAAATACAGCAAGACATAAGCATTGATTCTGATTAAATTAGATGTATTGGGCAATTTCCCCTTGTTCTCAACCCATATCAGTTCTGTTTTCCCTCCATATCACAGAAGTAGCACATCATAAAAAGGGGGATGCCAAACAGAAAGCAAAGTGCCAGAAGGTTATCTTTCCCATCCAAATGCTTCTTCCATTTTTATTTGGGTCCTCTGTTCTTAAATCAAGCTCCATAAAGTATTCAGTTCCTGCTGACATTGCACATTTGTCTTTTCTATAAGTGACACCCTCAAAGGCAGCAGGAGTTGTAAAGTCCCATCTCACCACCAACTTGGATCTATTCAAGAGGCTCTGCATGGCAGACTGAACCTCAGAAGATTTATGCTTTGCTTTAGTCTTTGTCAAAAAGACCTCACTCTACAAAGTGGCATGGTAGTCAAAATCAAAGGTGAGATTATATGTATAATCTCACTTTTTCTTACACACACATACACATATATGTTATATGTGTGTATATTTGTGTGTGGTGTATACATATATATGTGCATATATTTGATATTTTACTAGATCTGTTATTTCAATAGTGTAAGTGACTCCCAGTGAAAAGCCTCCCTCCACCAATGCAAATCTGCACTTGCTCTGCAATTTATATTCTTAGAGTGCTAAATGGAGAATTTAGAGATTAAGTGACTTGCCTAAGGCAACAGAGTCAGTATGTGTCAGGGGTGGGATTTCATTCCAAATCAGCTTTCTATTCACCACATCACCAAGCCTCACTTCTATAACTTGATCTTATGACATTTTAATAGAATCATCTCCCCAAACTGCAACCATCTAGAACAGGTTTGTTTGTTTATTTTGTTTTTTGTTTTTTTGAGGTTTTTTTTGTCGTTGACCTCCTTGGCAGCCTTTTTAGAATAATGGTTTTAGAGGCATAAAATACAAAATACATTGGATTATAAAGAAAATCAATTCTATTGAAATACAAGTATATAAACATATATGTGTGTACATATGCATATGTGTATGCACATGCATGTATGTCCATGCATACACATTTTGTGTATATATTTATGTGTGTATGTATATACACACATAGAGATATATACACACACATATATACACACACATACATATATACACAAGTTTATAACCTCTGTTCTAGAATGATGGACTGAATCTATTAAAATAAAATGCAATAGCGACAAATATAGGGTCAATCTCCCACTTTGATTTTTTTTTTAATTGATTTCCCTAGTAGTTACTGATAACTGCAAAGAGCTTAAGGGTTTCCATAGCAGTTAGGTACATTATCTCATTTGCTCCTCACATCACTGTGAGTTAAGTAATATCTTCATCTTACAGATGAGGAAGCCTGTGGCTCCCAACAGTTAAGCAACTTGCCTATTTCTGTCAAAAGCACTGGCATCCTTTCAGTCTCCCAGATTCATAACTTTGGCACTTTTTTTTTTAACTCCCACTCCTTTAACTCACAGATCCAGGCAATTGTCAAATGCTGTTTTTTCTGCATCCCCAACATCTCTAAAAACTAGCACTCTCTACTCATGCAGCTAGCACCTTCATTCAGTCCCTCCTCACCTCTCACCTATATTATTGCAAAAGCCTCCATGTTCCCTCTTTCCTCAAGTGAATTGCTATTTCAGCCCATCCTTCACATTTATGCCAAAATGATTTTCCTTGAGTGCAAACCTATGTCACTCCCCTTCTCAGGAATCACCAGTGGTTTTCTATTTCCTTTAGAGTCAAATGAACAATTCTATTTAGTTTTTAAAGCCCTTCACAACTAAGACCTGAGTTACTTTCTAGACTCATTGTGGATTATTCCCCCTCCTGCACTCTGTAATCCCGCCAATTGGACTTCTCTCTGTTCCTCACACATGACATTTCATCACTTATCTCTATGACTGGAATACATCCCCTCTATTCTTCCATACTCTAACTCAAGCATTACCTTCTATATAAATTATTTTCTAATCCCATTAACTGCTAATGCCCTTCTCTAAGCCTGTCACATAGTAGGTGCTTAAACACAATTGTTTGCTTGAGTCTCATTACTTTGTATTTAACTACTTTGTATTATTTTTTATTTTTATTGTTTTTATTATTTTATTCTCTTTATACTTATTCTGCATGGGATAGGGATTAGGATGAGATCTATTATTTCATTCACATAAGGGGAGAAGGGATGAAGCTTTTATTGAACACCTACTATGTCTCAAGCATTATGCTATGTATAAATAGTATCTCATTTGATCCATGCAATGACACTGTGAGATAGGTGCTATTATTATCCCCATTCCACAGCTAGAGAAGCTAAGACAGACCATGTTTAAGTGACAGCTATTAAGTTTCTGAAGCAAGATTCAAACTCAGTTCTTCCTGATTTGAGGCCCAGAACACTACACACTCTGCCAACTAGCTTCAGAAAACTTCACCATGAAGACAATCCCTCTTCCAAACTAGGTTGGCATTTTTACTGCATATTTCAGTCTCAATGAACTCCCCTTTCATACTCATATCCTTATATGTTCTTCTTGTCTCTCCCATTATGATGTTACTTCTTTTTAAATAGAGATTGTTTCATTATTTACATTTGTGTCCCCAGTGCCTGGCACATGGGAAATGCTTAATAAATACTCTGAATGAACAATGGATTCCCCCAGATCTGCTGCATGCTGCTGGAACTGGACATATCTAGCCTAGAAATGAGAATATTTAAAGGGGAAATGATAGCTATGTTTAAATACCTGAGGGCTATCGTGTAGAAGACAGAAAAGACTCACTCTGCCTGACTCCAAAGGACCAAACCAAGAACAACAGTTACAAATTGACAAAAGGCAGTTTTCAATTTCCATGAGAGAAAAAGCATCCTCCATTAAAGAAAAAATAGAGTGGGTCACTGAAGCAGGTAATGGGTGCCCCTCAACACAGGTCTTTGTTGTAGGACTTGCCAAAGAAAGGATTATCATTCAGCTACAAATTAGAGCAACTGACCCTGAGGACTATTTCCAATCTTAGGTTCTATCATTCTACATCCGATAGAATCAGGATTTTCTGGGATTCCAATATTTTGTCCAATGGATTAGACATCTTCCCCAGCTTTATGTCATCTATAAATTTCATACCAGCAAGACTTCCATTCACTAATGTAAGTTATTGAGGAATATGCTTCACACCACAGGATGAGGACAAGTGCCTGGGTGATCCCAGTAGTGATCTCCCTTCCAGGATGATGTTAATAAATTGATCATTCAATGAAAACCAGAAAATCCTCATTTAGATTTTGATGGCTCAGAATGAGTAAATAGTAATTGTTTTCTGTTTTTCCAAGAAACTTTGAAGGTTTCCACCTCTCAGATTGACATTTTTGGGATAGCAAATTAGGGCATCTTTTGTTTTGATCCTTACCTAATCCTTAGTCACTGAATGAGCATTGCCTCAGACAAACTGAAGCCTGGGAAATGACCTTAATTTAGAAAGCCCAAGGTCATCCACTGCATCCTAGGCCACTGCTAGTCATCTTGACTTTTGTCTTGCCGCTGGACTACAGTGACTCTGGAGGAAAGAGTGAGGCTGACAACTTTGTCAACTCTGACTCACTTAAACCCAATTCACCCACAAGTCAAGACATCATCCTCGTGATGTCACTGGTCCTCTTCAAAAATATTAATCAATTAATGGCAGATCACTTTGCCTTTCTGGCTCTCATGTTTGTCACCTATAAAATGAAAGGGTTAGACTTTTAGCTTTTAAGGTACCTTCCTAAACCTATGATTCTATAAACCAGATTTTAATCAACAAAACTATACTATTAAATAATGGCTTCCAGTTTTCCAGTCTGTCAATGGCAACACCATGCTAGATGTTGTAAAATGTCCAGTTTATATTCTGGGATAATCTTACTATGAAACCCAACCACCAGTCTATTATTGCTTTGATACTTCAATAGAACCACTGTTTTCCTTATATAAAAATTAGGGCATTAGACTAGATGCTTCTAAGTTCCCTTCTGGCTCTAAAACTATGACCCTATGTTGATAATGATGATGATGATGATAATGAAGCATTTTATTAATGTTTTAAAATTTGCATATCACTTTAAAAATATTATCTCATTTTATCCTCACAACAACCCTGGCAAGTAGATTATTATCTCCATTTTACAGATGAAGGAACTGAGGTACACAGGAGCTAAGTGACTTACCCAAAGTGACACAGCTAGTAAGTCTCTAAGGTGGCATTTGACCTCAGGTTTTCTGACTCCAAGTATAGCACTCTATCCACAGTGTCATCTTAGCTGGAGCATTGATCTTACCAACTAAGGGGACTATTCCCTTCACTGTTCACAGTCCCTAAAATGATTATTAGCTTTCTCCATGTCTTTCCATAAGTCATTCACAGAAGGTCCATCCAAAATGCTTGGGTCCTTCCTCTCGTACTTTTTCATATGCTAGTGGTACCAGGCCAGCCTTCAGTTTGTCTGTGTGCCTTCATTTTTGCTACTTTACTTACCTGCCTCATTTTCCAATCCTATCTTTCCTAGATGATCCCTTTTTCATCAGTTCTCACATGTAAATCACACATGATACAATCTTATGATATTTTTAAACATTTAAAAAAATCTCAATCAAGTCTAACATGATCTGTTCTTGATTAATCCATGGAGGCTTTCAGCAATCATCACTTTTGAGCTGTGAGATATGGCATATGCTTATAATCTCTGCTACTGGCGAGGCTGGGGTCTGCCTCCAATATTATGAGACCCTTGAGCAAAGGGAAGGGGGTGGGACCAAGCTCCCTAAGAAACAATGAGTGAACTGGTCCAGGTTGGAAACAGATCAGCTTCCATACTGCAGTAGGATCAAGGGCCACAGGTAAAAGAGGGAGATTCAATTAACACCCTCCTAACCCCCCCAAAAAAAAGGGCAAACAACACTTTCTTTTTGTAAATTCTTACAATAATGAAGTTTTGTTTTTTGTTTTTTGTTTTTTTTTTTCCTGGCAGGAAATGGAGTCAAGGTCATTAGTCTATATTTTGAGGAATCTATCTTCTTTCATTTTTGTTGAAAAAAAAAATCAGAGCATTTGCTGACTCTGTTTTCCACTTTTTTTTTTAAAGATCACCAATAATACCTCAGCAATAATATCCACAAGTCCTTTGAGTACCCTGAGATATAGTTCATCTGGGCTTTGTGTTATGAGGATAACTAATATTCATATCCTCTTGCTAATCTTGGTTTAAATAAGACCAATGTGAATTCATGGAAACTCATCAAACATCCTTGTTTGTCTGTTTTTTTTCTAAAGATGTATAGAGAAGATGAAAGTAAAATTTGAGAAGAAAAAAATACAAAATGGTTGAATTGTCTTAAAAGAATAGTATCAGGAATGCTAAAACTCACAAGGATCTGAGTCTGGCAAAGAAAGCTAAGGACAGAATAGTTGTTGTTTAGCTATGTTGAGGAAAAAAAGAGAAACAAAGAATAAAATTGTTACAGTGGATGAGATAAAAATAAAATGAAGGACAGAAGGCCAATCTATCTTATTTGATTTTGTGTTATATACTAAGTGGAATGATCTTTGTCTAGGAAAGAACAGAACAAAATATGAGAGAGACGGAGAGAGAGGGAGACAGAGACAGACAGACACAGAGACAGAAAGACAGAGACAAAGTCAGAGACAGAGAGATGGAGAGGCAGACACACACACACACACACACACACACTCACACACACACACACACACACACACCCCTTATCTGCTTTGGATGAGTTTAAGTCACCAGTTCTGAATGAAGTGTATCTTAATTCAGCCTCTGGCTAACTCTAGAGGTAATGATTTCTACACAACATGAGATCTCATAGCAAAGATTGATAGCTAACATTCAGTTTAACATTGAACTAGGAGACCAATAAGATTAGATCCCTTCTGACTCTGAGGTTGTCTGATTCTGCAAAGCCAGTTATCTCCTCTTTGAACACAAGGGTTATTTTGGTTTTGACATTATATCCCCAATAGCAAGTAGTGACTGGTAGATAGTAGGCACTTAATAAATGCTTGTTAAATTTAATTATTCAAGAGAAATGTATGTTTGTATTATAGGCATTGTAATAGACTTTGAACAATTGGTTCATGTTTCAATATACCAGAAATAGAGCACTCATTAGACAATTAGTCACTTTTCCAATTAAAATAAAAGTGAAAGTCAATCATTATGTCATACTGGGAAGGGGAAAATTACTGCAATCAGAACTTTGCATTTCTATAACAACTTTCATTTGAGAAGTTCAAAGCTTTAATTTAATTAAGCTTCTGAACACTCTTATGAAGTAGGTATTATTCTATCTGTGTGACATAGGTATAAATGGATTCGTGGAAAGATTAATTCATTTGCCTATGGTGATAGAACGTGATAGGGAAAGAGCGAAAATTCAACTTTGCAAAGCTTAGTCCCAACTACTAGCCTTTAGAATATCATTCACCTCTCAGAGATGAAATTCATATTCCATAGATGTGCCTGTCTGAAGTTTTCACTTGTCTGTTCTGGACCTCATATGATGTGTGAATGCAGGGTATTTGGATGCCAGGTTAGTCAAGGGATTCTGCTGATTCTGCCTCACATCACATTGTCTAAAAGTTGGGTTCCTTTAAGTTATGTGCTTTTCTTTTTACTTATATATGCTATCCATTAGCATATCCTCCCTCCCTTCTCAGCCAGTTAACATGCACCCCTAAAGCAGGAGTGTTTACTTTTAATTAAGGCATAAATTGTGCATCAAAGTGTCAGGGGAAAATTTCTGATTCTCCACCTAATCTTTTCTTAATGAAAAGGATTTGATAGGTGCTGTGTTTGGATTAGTCACAGTACATGAATTTAAGGAATGTGTTTAAGCAAAGCAACTTAAAATATCCCAAGAACCAGTGGTTACCCATAGGATGCAATATGAAACATCTTAAAAAACAAATAGCAAACCTACTATTCTGTTCAAATTACTTTATAATGCTGTTTTTACTTGTTACATATCAGTATCCTAATTTTATTTTCTAGCATTTCAGCCAAAGGTCAGGAGCTGTCTGAAGCTAGCACCTATAACCAATATGTCAGTTGAATGTGCCAGAAACCTCTTCACTTATAGATAGATTAGTTTAATTTGAAGATTTCCTTCTAATACACTTTGGCTCATGATTCTCCTCAAAGAAACTCTAAAGTTATCTAAATTTGGCTCCTCATTCTTAGCTTTATTCTAGTGATACTCTGTCCCTGCCCCATTCAAGTAGCAAACTTCCAATAAACATTTGAATAAAGAGTAGAACAATTTATAAAACATGTAAAGAATAGAAAAGGGATTCACATCTTAGCCTTGGTAGCAAGAAAAGAATGTCATTTCTCTTCTCACTTCAACATAGGATCAGTTCCCATCCAAAAAAAAAACCTCAACAATATGGGCAAATCTAGTAGCACGAGCAGGGTTGGAGACTAATGGAGACAACTTTCAAGCCTCTCTTTCTCTTGTTTTTCTCAGGGCAGCTATTCACAAGCATGCTCATTCTGTATCACGTCTTTTAGTTCCCAGTTCTCTAGTTCCACATCATATACATCGATGTGATATTGTTCCAACTTCAAGAGCCCCTGATTTGGTTCAGGAACCCTAAGTGATTACCCAGTAGCTACTACTTTTATGTTAACTCCGCTGAAGCCACCATCTTTCTTTCTCAGTATCATAATGCAGAAGACCCTGATTGCTCTTCTCCCAAGAGACCTCATGGCTTCCTTTTTCACTGCAGCCCTAGATCACAGCTGTTTTTGTTCATATGCCCTCAGGACTTCTAGTCTGTATAACCTGCATGCACTTCATGACTGTGCAGATTCTATTAATAAGAAGGCTCTCTGCCCAATTAAAAATTTGTAGCCCCTTCAAATTATGCCTCATATGTATTTGCACACATGCTTATATATACACATTTATATAGTCCATAGGACCAAAACATTCAACATTCTTTCAAATTAGATACTCCATGGTTACATGCCAAGTAGCTCAGATGTACAGGCCTTGTGCAGGTCCATTTTGTGCAACAGCATATAGTAAAATTACATTCATAGGTTACTACATAGGTGAGTCACATGCAGACATCTATTATACAGCATCTACACTGCATCTAGTCAAAGTAGACACCTGATTACCTCATCTTCTTTCCATGCCACCCAAGTTTGCCACTCCTACTGCTAAAACCTCCCAGCTCAAGCTGCATCTCTTGCCCTATGATCATGATGATTGGTGAGATCTCACTACATATAGCCAACCAACTATGACATCTTCTTTACCAAGACACTGCATGTGTATCCTTGCAATACCATTCCCTTTCCACCTCTTGCTCCGGGAACAGTAATTAAATCATCACTACTATTGCTTCTGGAAAGGACACTTAAGTCAATTGTCTTATAATTCCAATCGTCATACTTGGGATTTCACCCTTCTTACCTGGCTACCACCCATATAGCTAAATTGCATCTTCCTATTAGAATGTAAGAGCTCTATGAGGGTAGGAAGTATAACTGTCTTATTTTTGTATTCTCAGCACTTAGAGCAGTGCTTGGCATGTAGTAAGGACTTACTAAATGTTTCTGTTCATTCATTCATTCATTCAACTCTTCACTCTCCTTTACCCCACAAATCCAATCAGTTATCATGTCTAATTGATTCTATTTTTTTCTTTAATATCTCATATCTTCATCCCCTTTTCTCTACTTAGTCACTTAGATTATTGCAATTGATTTCTAATTGGTCTACCTGTTAGACTCTCTCCTCTCTCCAATCTGTACTCCCCAGAGCTTCTAGAATAGCATTTCTAAAACACTATGTTACTGTCTGTATAAGAAGCTCCAATGACTCCCATTGATCTTTAGAACAGAAAACTTATTAAAAATCAACAACCATTTAGTAAGCATTTAATAAGCATCAGGCACAGTGCAAGATACAAACTCCTCGGCATTGGAAGCCCTTCACAATCCGAAGTACCTTTCAAAACTTATTACACATTACTCACCTTCACACATGCTACTGTCCAGTCAAGCTTATCTACTTGCTAGTATCTCATCTTGCTAGATATCTCATCTATATCATTGTATTGCCCAGCTTCATGTCTTTCCACTTGCATCTGACACACCTGAGATTCACTTCCTACAGATTTCTGCCTTTTCAAATCACTACCTTCCTTCAGGAGCCATCTTATACATAAGACTTTTCATGATTTTCCCAGCTGTTAGTACCTACACATACACTCACATGTACATGTACATGCATGCACACACACACACATACAAATAAGTGGTATTTACTTTATAAATGCCTTGTATCTACTTATTCACATCAATGGTTTCCTGTAGTAGAATATAAAATCCTTCAGGGCAGAGATTTTCATTTTTGTCTTTGTAGTTGCAAGGCCTAGTATAATGTCATAGTAGAAGAGAGCTCAATGAATCTGGGTTCAGATCTTGATTTTTGATACTACTTGTATGAACTTGGGAAATCATGCTTCTAATCCAGGTTTGTTGAAGATTCTACCACCTGTGCCTAGAACAAAAAAAAAGAAATCAGAACACAATAATCCCATGCCTGTTTCCTGGGGCCACAGGGCCTAAAATGGAGATGGGAGACGGTAGCTCTTCCTCCCACCCAGCTCACTTCATGGTGCTCATCTTAGAGTAAACAAGACCTTCACCCTGTCTGGATGCAACTGAAAAGAGAGAGACTATTCCTGTCTGGTAGTTTTAAAGACACAGCCTGTTCCAACTACATGGCCAATGCAAAGAGGCTGCTCCCATTCATGTGGCAGAGGAACATGTAATGTCTTCTCCCAGAAGCAGGTCCCAGATATTTCAAATGTGTGTGCCTCCATGTTATAAGATCTGGGCATGTACAAAGCAAAGCCCTGAGGTGTATGTGTGTGTCTGTATGTATAAAAATTTCATTTCATTCAAGCCTCGTAAATAACTCTGTGAGGCAGATACCACAGATATTATTAATCCCATTTTACAGGTGAGGAAACTTAAGGTCAGAGAAGTTAAGTGATTTGTTAATGGTCACATAGTAGCTAATGCCAAAGACAGATGGAGGTAGGAAGACCTATTAGAAGGCTGTTGCAATAATAATCTATGTAATGAGAGCCTGTGGTAGGCTCATAGTGGAATATAGAGAAGGGAATTTGTGAGACATGTTGTGAAGGTGGAATTGGCAGTACTTCCA
The DNA here is from genome assembly GCF_900497805.2 of Vombatus ursinus. NCBI lineage: Eukaryota > Metazoa > Chordata > Mammalia > Diprotodontia > Vombatidae > Vombatus > Vombatus ursinus. Next base: position 5,708,701 of record NW_020954565.1, on the reverse strand, counting down.
TTAGGATGAGTGGTTGTATATTTGTTTTAATCAAATCTGTGATAGGAAACTCCCACTAGGGAAACTCCCACTTAAAATGCAGATCAACACCTTAGAGTTTATAGCTGTCTAGGGCACTAAACAGTTGACTTGCTAAATGTCCCACAGCCCATATGTGTCAGAAGTGAGACTTGGTCCCAGGTCCTCTACACTCTGAGACCAGCTCTCTAGATACTACACCACAGCTGCTTCTTGTATTTATTTTTTAACAGACTGTAAAAAATAATTATTGCAACAAGATGAGAAAAGTGTGAGTCCAAGAAAGGGCAATCTTTCATTGTAATATTCATCTTTATAGTAAGAAAAAAATACATACACCTTATCCTTTTGTTAAAAGGCCATCAAGTCAACCTCCGAATACCTTCCACATGAGTTCTCCTCCTCTCTATTCCCAATGCTACTGCCCTATGGAACACTCTCATTAGTTGGACTACTGTAATACCTACCCGGCAACAACATAGTCCTGGCATTTCCCGATGGGACCAAAGGATACTGACCCCTTCTGCCTGGCAACTTCAGTTCAGTCATAATAATGCTGACAAACAAAAAGAAATCACAATCACCAGGTCAAGAGGTGAAAATTGTGGGTAGAGAGAGAATAATTGCCATCATTTACATGTTAGTACTTTACAGTTTTCAAATGTTGTTGTTGTTCAGTTATTTTTTGTTTCTCAGTTTTCTTAGCAAAGGTACTGGAGTTGTTTGCCATTTCCTTTTCCAGCTCCTTTTACAGATGAGGAGACTAAGGCAAACAAGGTCAAGTGACTTCTCCGGGGTCACACAGCTGGTAAGTGTCTGAGGCCAGATTTGAATTCATGAATGAGTCTTCCTGATTCCCAGCATTTTGCTCTATCCGTTGCACCAGTGTGTTGCAGTTTTTGAGTTACTTTTGTATATTTTGTTATATTTAACCTTTACAACAGCCTAGCATGGCAAAGTGAAAAGAATACTCCCTCTGGAATAAGAACTGGGTTCAAATTCTGTAGATGCTTATTTCCTGAGTGATCCTAGGCAAGTCACTGAACCTCCCTGGGCTTCATGTGGGAAATGAAAGGGTCTTACTAGTCATCATCTGAAGTCCCCTTCAGCTGTAGATCTATGAGGTACTTATACATTAGGAGAGCCATTTTACAAATACAGAAACTGTTGATGAGAGACTTTAGATAACTTTCTCTTTACATTGTTAAGTGATGGTCAGAAGCAAGGTTTCCTATTTTCTTCATATATTTCCTTAATAAAAATAACTTGAAAGCTGTGTTCTTTCAGTCCCACAATATGGAAGGTATATAACATTCAACAAAAGTGTTATGATATTGATGACAATGAAAATGAGGTTGATGAGGATTACAAACGCTCTCTGAGATTAGAGCCACCAAGGTCAGCCAGAAAATGGTATGACCATTCTTCATTTATGAACTTAGAAGGGGCCTGATTTATAACAGCAGCAATTTTCAACTTTTGATTTCTTGGTATAACTCTTGCCATTGGTTCTATGTTCACTGTGTCCTCTAGCTCTCTCCAGCTCCCTCACTGTACTTCTGATGATTTATTTTATTCTTCTCCCTTCTTTCTCCCCACCCTTCCCCTTGCATCTCTCTGTACTTCTTTCCATGTGTCTGTCTTTTTCTTTTCTGTTTCTCTGTCTCTCTTTGTCTCTTTCTGTATCTGTCTCTGTCTCTCCGTCTATCTCTCTGTTTCTCTCTGTCTGTCTCTCTGACTCTCTGCCTCTGTCTCTGTCTCTGTCTCTCTCTGTCTTCTCTGCCTCTCTCTCATTTATGTTAACTGTGATCATTGCTTACACCTGCTTTAGTGCAGTTCCTCTTCTTGAACAAATTTTAATGCTGAGTTGTTTAGATGGATTTTGTAACTGCTTAGGAGATTTATAGTTCAGAGAACATCACCGTGAGAAGGCCCTAATTTATTTTCACAGTTATGTAAAATTTAGATTTTGTGCGTGTGTAACGCTGCCTGGAACCAGCACCAATTGTATTTCACAGACTGAGCTAGAGGAATAATTGAAGACAGCCTCTAGAAGGTGACCTTTCTTTTTCTTCTTTTAACCTCCCATCCCCCAGTAATGAAAAAGAGGAAAAGAAGAGCCCTGCGCCTATGCCAAGAACCCTGACATTGTAGCCCTTTTCCCAGTCTTGACCATAAAAAAACATGTTTTCCCCAATCTCTGTGCCTCACTATATATAGGCTGATGGATGATACTCTAGCTCCACTGTTACTTTCAATTCTCTTAAATTCCTTAAAGGATGTGCCATTGCTAACTACCTCCAACTCCATTTAGCTTTTACTGGAGCTATCACTAAACCATTGAAAATGGAGTTTTGTTCCAGGGCAGGGAGGCTAGAAATAGCCATTGAACATCCTCAGTACCATAGAAACAACCAAGTTTAGCCAGTGAGTAAAAAGAAAATGTTGAGAGCCTCAGGACAGCTCACTGATAATTTCCATAACTTCCAGCCCAGTTTTCCCCTTCCAACTCTGCTATGTATAAAAATATGCAGAGGAATTCAAATTGAAATTCAGGTTATGGAACCTATACTCTGCTGACTTTTCCCAGAAAGGGTGTAGGAAAACTCCAAGGAGAGCTTTAGCTTGAACTTATCAGACTTCATGTTGGAATTCCCTACACCATGAGGGTCTTTTCCAATGAGTTCCATATTTTCATTGTGTGGGTGAAGTATTTAAACTCCAACTTCAGTATTTAACCTTCCAGTGAATAGCCTGAATTAATTTCTTTAAGTATTGACTAATTTGATCTCCTTGCTGTCCAAGGGACTCTCAAAAGTCTTTTCTAGTGCCACAGTTTGAAAGTATCTGTCAATTCTGTGACACTCAGATTTCTTTACAATCCAACTCTCACAGTTATACATTGCTACTGGAAAAAAGCTGTAGCTTTGACCTCATGGACCTTTGTTTGAAAGGTGATGTCTCTACTTTCAAGTATGCTGTCCAGATTTGCATAGCTTTCCTTCCAAGGAGCAAGTATCTTTTAATTTCATGGCTGCAGTCATCATCTGCAGTGATCTTTGAGCCCAAGAATATAAAATCTGACATTGCTTCCATTTCTTCTCCTTCTATTTGTCAGGAAGTGATGGGACCAGTTGCCAAGATCCTAGTTTTTTTTTTTCTTTCTTTCATTTATGTTAAGCTTCAAGGCAGCTTTTACACTTTTCTTCTTTCACCCTCATCACTTTCTGCCCTCAGAGTGGCATCATCTCCATATCTGAGATTGTTGATATTTCTCCTGACAACCTTAATTCTGGTTTTTAATTCATCTAGCTTGGCATTTCTGAATATATGTTAAATAAATAAGGTGACAATATGCAGCCTTGTCATACTACTTTTCCAATTTTAAACTAATTAATTGCCCCATGTTCAGTTCTAACTGTTGCTTCTTGGCCCATATACAGGTACCTCAAGAGACAAGTAAGATGATCTGGTACTCCCATCTTTTCGAGGACCTGCTACATTTTGTTGCAATCTATACAATCAAAGGCTTTAGGGTAGTCAAAGAAGCAGAAGTAGATTTCTTTTTTCTGGAACTCTCTTGCTTTCTCCATAATTCAGTGAATGTTGGCAATTTTTAGTTGGAATCTCCAGTTCCTCTGCCTCTTCTCAAACTAGCCTGCTCTTCTGGTAATTCTCAGTTCACATATTACTGGAACCAATTTTAAGCATAACCTTGCTAGCCTGTGAAATGAATACAGTTGTTCAGGAATCTGAATCTTCCTTGACTCTGTCCTTCGTTAGGACTGGGACATAAACTAATCTCTTCCAATTCAGAGGCATTTTCCAAATTTGCTGGCATATTGAAGGCAGCACTTTTAACAGCATCATCTTTTAGGATTCTAAATAGCTCAGCTGGAATTCCATCAAATTCACTAACCTTATTGCTAGCAGTGCTTCCTAAAGCCCACTTGACTTCATTTTCCAGGATGTCTGGCTCTAGATCAATAACCACACATTGTGGTTAGTGGTTAGTGGTGATATTAAGATTTTCTTATACAGTTCTTTTGTGTATTCTTGTCATCTCTTCTTAATCTCTTTGGCTTCTGTTAAATCTCATTTTTGTTTTTTATCATACTCATTTGTGCATGAAAATTTCCTTGGATATCTCTAATTTTCTTGCAAGTTCACACACACACACACACACACACACACAAAATCAGTCCAACATTCTCATTTTGCAGGCAAAAATACTGAGGCCCAGAGAGGAGGAAAAATTACCCAAGGTGACACAGGGCACTTAGGGTTCATCCGCTCCAGCCTCCTCGTTTTACATTTCTTATTTTCTGAAGAATCTGAGGCCCAGATAAAAGAAATGAGCTGCTTGAGGTTTGACCTTGGAGATCACCTAGTCCAACTTCCTCTTTTTGCAAGAGGGAAAACTAAGGTTCATAGTAGAAAAAGGATTTGCCTAAGTTTACACTGAAATTTAAGGATATATTCCTAATGTATATCCTCTGGTTGCATGACTGAATATCTTGACTTAAAAAAATATATACCATGCTTACACACATATCTTTAACTACCCTGTTTCTCTTGAATAAATAATAAGATTTGAGAACTGTATTTCAGTTATGAGTTTATCCTATCACATTTTAGTAATAACTGTGATGAAATGTGCATTAGGATAAATAGTTCATCCTGCTTGTATAGCAGGGTAGATAAGGGGAAACTCTGATTGATTTGGTGTAATTTCCACATGTACATGAGGAGACTACATGGTATGGGCCTGTGTTAGATGGGAGCACCTCCCATAAAGTTGGATATCTGCACCTGGTCCCATTCTGAGTTACATGAACTTTGCTAGGAGGACATAGCAAGTTCTTCCCAGTGACTGAAGTTGTTTCATGATGATTGGTTGACTGATGCCTTAGGAAGACAATCAATCCACAAGGATTTATTAAGAGTGTACTATGTATCAGGCACTGTGCTAATTGATGGGTATACAAAGAAAAGGTAAAAAATGTTCTCTGCCTTCAAAGACCTAACATATAATGGGAGAGAAAACATGCAAATAAGTAGATACATACAAAATATAGATGGAGTTCATACATGGTAATCTGAGAGGGGACGGTACTAGCAGCTGAGGGAACTTGGAGAGCTCATTCATAGACGGTAAGATTTGAGCTGAGTCTTGAAAGAAGGCAGAGAAACTAAAAGGTAGAGGTAATGGTGCAGAACATGCTAGGCCTAAGGGATAGCCAGTGCAAAAATATGGAGACAGGAAATGCAGTGTTACACTCAACAAACTTTAAGTGGTCTAGTTTACTAAATTGTAGCATATCTGGAGGAAAGTTAAGTATAAGAAGAATGGATAGGTAGCAAGGAGCCAAGTTGTAAGGGGTTTTAAATGTCAAATAAATGAGTTTATATTTGATCTTGAAAGTAATGAGAAGCTACTTGAGCCTCTTAAACAGAGGAAGTGGAGTTGGGGGAAGAAATGACATGGTCAGACTTACAGTCTGGTAAAAATCACCCTGGCAACTGAGCAGAGGACAGGTCAGGTTGGGGAAGTATGTAAGGCAGAGAAATTGACCAGAAAGTCATTGTAGTGGTCCAGGAAAAAAAGGTGAAGAGAGACTGAACTAGGGTGGTAAACTAGGAAGGAGAAGGAACAATATGTGAGAGATGTTGTAAAGGTACAAATGACAAAATTTGGCACTGGGTTGGAGATATAGAGTGAGTGTAAGTGAGGAGTCAAGAATGACCTTGAGGCTGAGAATCCCAGTGACTGGAAGAGATGGTGGTACTCTATTCAGCAATAAGGGAAGATTGGTAAAGAAAAGGACTCTGGGGACAAGATAATGAGTTCTGTGTTGACTGTGTTTCATTTGAGATGCCTATGGGACATCCAGTTTGAGATATCCAAAGGTCAGTTGGTAACATGTGACTATAGCTCAGAAAAGACAATAAGATTGGATTATAGAGCTGGGAATCATATAGAAAGAGGTGACCATCAAAAATCTTGAGCTTGTAAGACCAACGTGTAAGATAACATAAAGCAAAAAGAGAAAAAACTCAGGGGAGAGTCTTGGAGGTGACCCATAGTTAACAGGAATAACATGGATGAAAAACAAGGAAAAGAGAATGAGAAACAGATAGAACCACCAAGAGAGATCCATGCCACACAAACCTAGAGAGGACAAAGTATCCAGGAGGAGATAATCAACTTCTATCTGGTTCTGAGAAAGCACCTTCCTTTTATACTAAATCCCCAGGCCATCACAAGTCATCTTGATTTTTGCTTGCCAATGGACTTCCATGACTATGGAGGAAAGAGTGAGGCTGATAATATTGCTCAGCTCTGCCTCATTTAAATTCAATTTTCATGCAAGCCAAGACATTACCCTCATGATGTCCTTGTTCACTGAGTATATATTTGTATGTACAGAGCTACTTTCATGGTGTCTCTGTCCATTAGAATTTGAGCTTCTTTAAGTCAGAGGCTCTGTTTGTCCCTTTCTTTGTAATCCCAGGACCTAGCATAGTGTGTGTCAACTAGTAAATGCATAATAAATCATTGTTGACTAACTAACCAAGCAAGGAGCTAGCATGACTAGAACTGCAAACATGGAAAATTAATTTTGTAGCAGTAAGAAGGAAAGTGTAGACGTCAAAGAGAATGCAGTTGGGAAGAGCTGGAAGGAAATGATTACAATGGGACTTCTGCTTCCAGGAGCCAAGATGGTGGAGTAAAAAGGTAGTCGCTCTCACCCTCCCCTATCAACCTCTGAAAGCCCTGAAAATTTTGCCCCAGGAAAAACCCTGGAACAGCTGAACTGGAAGAAAGATGGGGAGCAGCAGTCCAGCAGCCCAGCAAAGGGGTCTCCTAATGCCTCAGCAAAAACAAGGGAAGCAGTACTGCAAAGGACCCCAAGTGGGTAAAAACCCTGCAACATCCATCTGAAAGGAGCTGAAGAAAGGTAAAGGAAAGGAAAAGCAGGCAACCTAGAGTTGCCCTAGAATTCCAGCTTTACTGATTCCAGCCCAACACCAGGCAAGCTGCCAGAACCCTATGGCCTCCAACTGCCAACCAGGAGGAGATCCTGAAACCCAGGAGGTAGAGCAGGCAAACACCAACACCTGGACCTCTGAGTGCCTCAATGAGGGTGGGAGAACTGGTGGAAACCAGCTCAGAAAACCACCAGGTGCCTCGGCATTCTACAGCAAATGGGTCTCCCAGTGCCTCAGCAAAAATAAGGGAAGCAGCACTACAAAGGGCCCCAGGCAGATAAACAGCCAACAACATCCACCTGAAAGGAACTGAAGAAAACAAAAGGAAAGGAAAAGCAGGCAACCTAGAGTTGACCTAGAGTTCCAGCCTTGCTAATTCCAGCCCAACACCAGGTAAGCTGCCAGAACCCTACAGCCTCCAATTGCCAACATTGGAGATGCCAGCACACAAAGTCGGTGACCAGGCCCCAGGCTCCAAATACAAGAAGCTTGGGTCAGTGCCCTCTGCTCCCCAGCAGAAGAGCTCAATCTCTTTAAAGGCCAGGAAAAAAATCAAACACCATGAGCAAAAAGAAACATACCATAGATTCATAAAATGAGAACAGTGAAGATCAAGGCAGAAATTCTGAAGAGGACCACATTGTCAATAAACCCACATTTGGAACCTCAAAATGGAATATGAACTGGTCCAGAGCCCAAAAAGCCTTCTTAGAAGAGCTCAAGAAGGATTTTACAAGTCAAATGAGAGAGGTAGAAGAGTCCTTAAAAAATACAATTGACCAATTGGAAAAAAAGTACACTGAAGAAAACAAGTGCCTAAAAAATACAGTTGGCCAACTGGAAAAAAAGTATACTGAAGAAAACAAGTCCCTAAAAAATACAATTGGCCAAATGGGGAAGGAGGTACAAAATCTAATAGAAGAAAACAATTTGTTAAAAATTAGAATCAGGCAAATGGAAGCTAATGACTCTAAAAGAGAGCAAGAATCAGTCAGACAGAAACAAAAAATGAAAAAGATAGGTGAAAGTGTATAATACCTCACTGGTAAAACAACTCACCTGGAAAATTATCAAGGAGAAACAATTTAAAAATTATTGGTCTACCTTAAAATCACGATGAAAAAAAGAGCCTGGACAGTATCTTTCAGGAAATCTGAGAGGAAAACTGCCCTGAAGTCCTAGAACCAGAGGGTAAAATAGCCATAGAAAGAATCCACCGATCATCTACTGAAAGGGATCCCAAATTGAAAACACCAAGGAATATAGTAGCCAAATTCCAAAATTACAAGATCAAAGAGAAAATACTGCAAGCAGCCGAAAGAAACAATTTAAATATCATGGAACCATAGTCAGAATTACACAGGACTTTGCAGTTTCTACATTAAGAGGCTGTAGGGCATGGAACATGATATTCTGTAAGGCAAAGGAGCTTGGATTACAACCAAGAATCAACTACACAGTGAAAATGAGCATGATATTTCAGGGGAGGAGATGGATATCCAATGAAATAGGGGACTTCCAAACCTTCCCGATAAAAAGACCAGAGCTCAACAGAAAATTTGACCTTCAAGTACAAGACTCAAGAGAGACATAAAAAGGTAAATGGGACAGAAAGATACAATATGATATTAATAAAGGCAAACTGTTTACATCCCTACAAGGGAGGATGACACTTGTAACTCTTGAGAACTGTATTGTTATTACACCATGTTAAAGGAGTATATAGAAAGGGGGTGGATATAAGTTGACTTTGATGTAATGATAAAAAAAATCTAATCAAGTGGGTTAAATGGATCCAAGGAAGTGGATTAATCTGATCTAAGAAAATATACTGAGAAAGGAGGAGGCAGACAAGGGTAAATTACATTACAGGAAAATATACATAAACCTATTACAGCAGAGGGAAAAAAGGGAGGGAGATGAACATTGTTTGAACCTTACTCTCATCAGGTTTGCCTCAAGAAGGGAATAACATAATCAGTTAGGTATAGAAATCTAACTAGCCCTATAGGCAGTAGGAGGGAAAAGGAGAAAAAAAAGGGAGGGGGGATAGAAGGAAGGGAAGAAACAGTAAAGGGAAAGGAGAAGAAAAGGGAAAGGGCTAATAGAGGGGAGGAGGGATTGAGGGAGGCAGGGGTCAAAAGCAAAACACTAGTGAGTAGGGAAAAGGAGAAAGGAGAAAGAAAAACATAAATGGGGGAGAGGGGGAAGGATGGAAAGAAAGACACAGATAATAATTATAACTGTGAATGTGAATGGAATGAACTCTCCCATAAAATGGAAGCAGATAGCAGAATGGATTAAAAACCATAATCCTACAATATGTTGTTTACAGGAAATATATTTGAAAAAGACTGACACATACAGGGTAAAGGTAAAAGGCTGTAGCAGAATATATTATGCTTCAGCTGAAGTAAAAAAAAAAAAAAAGCAGGGGTAGCATTCCTGATCTCAGAGAAAGCAAAAGCAAAAATAGATCTTATCAAAAGAGATCAGGAAGGAAACTACATCCTGCTAAAAGGCACCATAGACAATGAAGTAATATCATTACTAAACATATACGCACCAAATGGTATAGCATCCAAATTCTTAGATGAGAAGTTCAGGGAGTTGCAGGAAGAAATAGACAGCAAAACTATACTAGCGGGGGACTTCAACAACCCCCTCTCTGAACTAGGCAAATCTAAACACAAAATAAGCAAGAAAGAAGTTAAGGAGGTGAATAGAACATTAGAAAATAATAGGTATGACAGACCTCTGGAGAAAACTGAATGGGGATAGGAAGGAATATCCTTTTTTATTGGCAGTACATGGCATATACACAAAAATTGACCATGTATTTGGGCATGAAAACCTCACAATCCAATGCAGAAAGGCAGAAATATTAAATGCATCCTTTTCAGATCACGATGCAATAAAAATTATATGTTGTAATAAAGGTCCATGGAAAGATAGACTAAAAAATAATTGAAAACTGAATAATTTAATGCTAAAAAATTATTGGGTCAAACAATAAATCATAGAAACAATCAATAATTTCATTCAAGAGAATGACAATAATGAGATAACATACCAAAACTTATGGGATGCAGCGAAAGCAGTTCTTAGGGGAAGTTTTATATCTCTAAATGCTTACATAAATAAAATAGAAAAAGAGGAGATCAATGAATTGGGAATAAAACTAAAAAAACTAGAAACAGAGCAAATTAAAAATCCTCAATTAAACACCAAATTATAAATATTGAAAACCAATGGAAAAATTAACAACATTGAAATTTTAAAAAAACTGTTGAACTAATGAATAAAACTAAGAGTTGATTTTATGAAAAAAACAATAAAATAGATAAATCTTTGGTTAATTTAATTTAAAAAAAGAATAAAGAAAACCAAATTACTAGGATCAAGAATGAAAAAGGTGAATCTTCCACCAAGGAAAAGGAAATCAAAATAATAAATAGGAACTATTTTGCCCAACTATATGCCAACAGATTTGACAATCTTAGTGAAATGGATACATATTTACAAAAATATAAATTGCCCAGATTAACAGAAGAGGAAGTTAAATACTTAAATAACCTCATCTCAGAAAAATAAATTGAATAAGCCATTGATGAATTTCCTAGGAAAAAATCTCCAGGGCCAGATGGATTTACATGTGAATTCTATCAAATATTTAAAAAACAATTAATTCTAATACTATTTAGACTATTTGGGAAAATAGGTGAAGAAGGAGTCTTACCAAATTCTTTTTGTGATACAAATATGGTGCTGATACCTAAACCAGGAAGAGTCAAAACAGAGAAAGAAAATTATAGACCAATTTCTCTAATGAATATAGATGCAAAAATTTTAAACAAAATATTAGCAAATAGATTTCAGCAACTTATCACAAAAATAATACACTATGACCAGGTAGTATCTATACCAGGAATGCATGACTGGTTCAATATTAGGAAAACTATCAGTATAATTGATCATATCCATACCAAAACTAACAGAAACCACATGATCTTCTCAATAGATACACAAAAAGCTTTTGACAAAATACACTACCCATTCCTATTAAAAACACTAGAGAGCATAGATATAAATGGAGTCTTCCTTAAAATAATAAATAACATCTACCTAAAACTTTCAGCAAGCATTATATGTAATGGGGACAAGCTAGAAGCATTTCCAATAAGATCGGGGATGAAACAAGGATGTTCATTATCATCACTGTTGTTCAATATCATCCTGGAAACATTAGCTTTAGCAATGAGACAAGAAAAAGAAATTGAAGGTATTAGAATAGGCAAAGAAGAAACAAAGTTATCACTCTTTGCAGATAACATGATGATATACTTAGAGAATCCTAGAGAATCAAGTAAAAAACTACTTGAAATAATAAACAACTTTAGCAAAGTTGCAGGCTATAAAATAAACCCACATAAATCATTGGCTGTTCTATATAGTACCAACAAAGCCCAACAGCAAGAGATAGAAAGAGAAATTCCATTTAAACTTACTGTAGACATTATAAAATATTTAGGAGTCTACCTCCTGAAATAAACCCAGGAACTCTATGAACACAATTACAAAACACTTTTCATACAAATAAAGTCAGATCTAAATAATTGGAAAAACATCAGTTGCTCATGGGTAGGCCGAGCTAATATAATAAAAATGACAATTCTACCTGAGCTAATTTACTTATTCAGTGCCATACCAATCAAACTACCAAAAAATTATTCTATAGAGTTCAAAAAAATAATAACAAGATTCATTTGGAAGAACAAAAGGTCCAGAATATCAAGGGAACTAATGAAAAGAAATGCAGGGGAAGGTGGCCTAGCCATTCCAGACCTTAAATTGTATTAAAAAGCAGCAATCATCAAAACTGCTTGGTACTGACTAAGAAATAGATTGGTGGATCAATGGAATAGGTTAAGTATGCAAGACACAGTAGTCAATGACTAGAGTAATCTATTATTTGATAAACCCAAAGACCTCAGCTTCTGGGATAAGAATGTACTCGTTGAAAAAAAAAACTGCTGGGAAAACTGGAAACGGGTATGGCAGAAACTAGGCATTGATCAAAATCTCACAGCATATACCAAAATAAAGTCAAAATGGGTTCATGATTTAGATATAAAGGCTGATACTATAAGCAAACTGGGAGAGCAAGGAATAGTGTACCTATCAGATTTATGGAGAACAAAAGAATTTATGAGCAAACAGGAGATAGAGAACATTACAAAAAGCAAAATGGATAACTTTGATTACATTAAATTGAAAAGTTTTTGCACAAAGCCAATGCAACTAAGATTAGAAGGAAGGTAGAAAATTGGGAAAGAATTTTTACAACCAGTCTCTCTGATAAGGGCCTCATTTCTAAAAATATATAGAGAATTAAGTCAAATTTGTAAGAATACAAGTCATTCCTCAATTGATAAATGGTCAAAGGATATGAACAGGTAGCTCTCAGATGAAGAAATTAAAGCCATCTATACTCATATGAAAAAATGCTCTAAATCACTATTGATTAGAGAAATGCAAATCAAACAACTCTGAGGTACCACACACATCACACCTATCAGATTGACCAAGATGACAAAACAAGAAAATGATAAATGTTGGAGAAGATGTGGGAAAATTGGATCACTAATGCATTGTTGGGGGATTGTAAAATGATCCGACCATTTTGGAGAGCAATTTCAAACGATGCCCAAAGGGCTATAAAAATATGCATGTCGTTTGACCCAGCAATAGCACTTCTAGGGCTATATCCCAAAGAGATCATGCAAATGGGAAAAGGACCCACATGTACAAAAATATTCATAGCAGCTCTTTTTGTGGTGGCAAAGAACTGGAAATTGAGAGGATGCCCATCAATTGGGGAATGGCTGAACAAGTTGTGGTATATGAATATAATGGAATACTATTGTACTATAAGAAATGATGAACAGGTTGATTTCAGAAAGGCCTGGAAAGACTTGTATGGTCTGATGTTGAGTGAAGTGAGCATAACCAAGAGAATATCGTACACAATAACAGCCACGTTGCACGATGACTATGATTGATAAACTTAACCCTTCCCAGCAGTACAAGGCTCTAAGACATCTCCAAAGGCCTCATGATGGAAAATGCTATCCACATCCAAAGAAAGAACTATGGAATTTGAATGCAGATTGAAGCATACTATTTGCTATTTTTTTTTCTCTTCTGTTAGCTTTTGTTTTCTCTTTCTGGTGGTTCCTCCTGTTGGTCCTAATTCTTACTTACAACATCACTAATGGGAAAATATGTTTAATAGGAATGTATATGTATAGCCTATATCAGATTTTGCGCTGTCTTGGGGAGGGTGGTGGGGGATGAAGGGGCAGAGAAATTTTAAACTCAAAAGTATATGAAAGTGATTGTTGATAAATCAAAAGAAACTAAAAAAAAAAAAGAAACTATTAACAATGATCCAGGGATATGGTAGTGAAAGATCATACAAGGAAAGTAGCAGTGAGAATAGACAGATAGAGGTAGGTTCAAGAGATATGGTTGCCTGTTACCAGGATCTAATAGTTTAAGAGAAAACATTGATACTGGTAGTTATGAACTCAATCACTAATTGTCCCAGATCCTGGAAGAGCAGTGGCAGAAGGGGGTGGGGATTTAAAATCTAACAAGCTCTTTATTATTGACTTTTATTTATTTGTTGTCATTACACTCTGCCAAAAAGGAAAAAAAAACTGTGGGAAACATGCTGAACAGAAAAATCATGGACTAGTTAAATATAGGAAAACATCAACTTGAAATAATGCTCCACATATTGATAACTTCCACTTGAATCTGATTCAACAGTCTCTGAAAAGTGAAGCCTTCTGTGGCTCTGGCTGTGATATCCCCCAGGCAGGATAAGACTGAACAAAAGTAAATTCTTTTTATTTCAATCACACCACTCACATGCTCAAGTGCATGACCTCCTTGTCTCTAAATGTATCACCACCATAGGTGACAATTCAGTTGCCTCTTGAAGGAGAAGTCACTGCCTTTATTTTGCTCCTGTAAATCCTGCAAAATGCCTCATTCTCTCCAGTCCTTGCATCAGGAAATTGAAAGGCAAACCCAAGAGAGAGACAGGGGAGGAGATACACTTAGCAATGACGAGGTCCTAGATGACTAAATACCTTCAGATTACACTTGGGCAGGAGAGAAGAGTGCCCAAAAGATCACTATGGTTGGCTGCTTCATTTGCTGTCCTTTCTTCTTTCTTCTTGTTTTTTGTTCCTTTTCTTTCTTTTCTAATTGTTAAAGTATTTTATTTTTCCCCAGTTACATGTCAAGAAAAGTTTTAGCATTCATTTTTACAAGATTGTGAGTTGCAAATTTTTCTCCCTCCCTCCCCTCCCCTAAAAATAGTAGGCAGTTTGATATAGTTTGTACATGTGCTATTATGTAAAAAATATTTCCATATTAGTCACAGTTGTGAAAGAAGAAAAAGATAAAAAAGGAAAAGAAAAATATGAGAAAGAATAAAGTAAATGAAAAAATATTCTTTGATCTGCATTCAGAGTTCATAATTTCTTTATCTGGATATGGATATCATTTTCCTTTATGAGTCCTTTGTAATTGTTTTGGATCATTGTGTTACTGAGAAGAGCTGAATCATTCATAGTTGATCATCACACAATGTTGCTGATACTTTGTACAATGTTTTCCTGGTTCTGCTCGTTTCACTTTACATCAGTTCATACAAGTGTTTCCAGGTTTTTCTGAAATCTGACTGCTCATCATTTCTTATTGCACAGTAGTATCCCATTACATTCCTTTACCACAGCTTGTTCAGCCGTTCCTCAATTAACGAGCATCCCCTCAATTTCCAATATTTTGCCACCACAAAAAAGGATGCTATAAAAAGTTTTGCACTTGTAGGTCCTTTCCCCTTTTTTATGATCTCTTTGGGATACAGACCTAGTAGTGGTATTGCTGGATCAAAGAGTATGCACAGTTTTATAGCTCTTTAGCATAGTTCAAAATTGTTCTCCAGAATGGTTGGATCAGTTTACTACTCCATCAACAATGCATCAGTGTCCCAATTTTCCCACATCCTCTCCAACATTTGTCATTTTCATTTTTGTCATATTAAACAATCATGTAAGATTGTATCTCAGAGTTACTTTAATTTGCATTTCTCTAATCAAAAGTGATTTAGAACACTTCTTCATATGCCTATAGATAGCTTTGATTTTGTCATCTGGAAACTGCTTGTTCATATCCTTTGACCATTTATCAGTTGGAGAATAACTTGTAGTCTTATAAATTTGACTCAGTTCTCTATATATTTTAGAAATGATGCCTCCATCAGAGACACTTGCAGTAAAGATTGTTTTCCAGCTTTGTGCCTTCCTTCTAATCTTGGTTGCATTGGTTTTGTTTGTACAAAAGCTTTTTAATTTAATATAATCAAATTATCTATTTTACATTTTGTAAAGCTCACTCTGTCTTATTTGGTCATGAGTTCTTCCTCTCCTCATAGATCTGACAGGTAGCCTATCTCTTGCTCTTCTAATTTGCTTATGGTGTGACCCTTTATGTCTAAATCATGCATCATTTTGACCTTATCTTGGTACACAGTGTGAGATATTGGTCTATACCTAGTTTGTGTCCTATTATTTTCCATTTTTCCCCAACAATTTTTGTCAAATAGTGAGTTCTTACCCCAAAACTGAGATCTTTGGGTTTATCAAACACTAGGTTACTGTGGTCATTGACTACTCACCCAGCAAAATTAAGTATTATACATCAAAGGAAAAGATGGTCATTCAATGAAATAAAGGGACTTCAAGCTTTCATAAGAAGAAGACTAGAACTAAACCAAAAAAGTGACCTTTAATATCAAGACCTAAGAGAAGCATAAAGAGGTAAAAGGGAAAGAAAACATATGGGATTCAATAGAGCTAAACTATTTACATCTTCACATGGGAAGATGATAATTTTAATTCTTAAAAATTGTGTCACTAATAGTACAGCTAGAAGGAATATACATAGACGGGGATACAGGGATAAGGTGAATTTGAGAGAATATTTTTTAGTTGCATGCCCAATTCATTGATCTGTTGTTTTTCTATTTTGTTGATATAAGGATTTAGAGAAATAAATTCCCGTTAAGTATTTCTTTGTCTCAGGCTTGTTATGCCAATGGCTGCAGGCTTTAGCTATTTGCCTGGTGCTACACTGATGTTGCCCTAAAGTCCCCAAGGGACCCTCATGCCTGGTGCTGTGTTGAGGGGATGGAGTGGGGTGTCTGGCTGCTGCTGCAGACCTTAGGACTCTGGCAACTTACCTGGTGCTGAGCAGGGGTCCTAGTGGTGGTGTCTGGCATATGTTGAGGTCTGGTGGGGACTTTCTGTGTTTCCCTGGGGCTACACCGAAGCCTATGGAGATCTGGCCCCTGGAGGATGCCTGTTTTCCCTGGGCTGTGCTGAAGCATATGGTGGCGGTCGGGCCTGCTTTCTTGTTATGCTGAAGGATGCCTGTTTGCTAAAGTACTTGGTGCTCTCAGAGCTGGAGTCTGCCGGTTTCCCTGGCTATACTAAGGCATGTTAGAGCTCCTGGTGTTGGTGTTTGCCTGTTCCACCACACTGGGGCTCAGGATCTCTCACTGGTTTGCTGAGGTGGGGCTTGCTGCTGGCTTGCTGGGACACTTCTTGTCCTGTACTGTGCTCCTCTTTTACCCGAGTGGGCTGGACCTTTCTTGCCAATCCTACAAGTCTCCCAGGCTAAAAAACTGCTCTCCTTCCCATCTTTCTGCTGGCTCTGCTGTTCTCTCCTTCCCATCTTTCTGCTGGCTCTGCTGTTCTAGGATTTGTTCTGGGGTGCTATTTTATGGTTGTTTGGAGGTGAATATGGGAGAGTTGCAGTTATTTACTGCTTACTCTGCCATTCTGGCTCCTGGAAGTCTTTTCCTTTTTCTCTTGCTGAATGAAACACGAATATAAATAAAATGCTACAGTTTCCTAACCTGGAAGTTAGAGTGCTTAGTGTAGGCACAACTGCATTTTCCTCCTTGGTTAACTACAAATACCTGATGAATTTGTATGACCTCCAGAATTTTGAAAGATGCCCCACTAGAATGAATGTACTTCCAAAATCATCCATTTCCATTTTTGGATAGCTCTATTTGTTAGAAAGTTTTTCCTAATACCAAGCCTAAATTTGCCTCTAAAACAAGTACCCATTTCCCTTCATACTTCTCTTTGGGCCCTGGATAAACAAATATATCCTATCTTCTATATGACAGTTTTCCAAGTACTCTCCCACTCCTCAATGGCAGACCTTCTTTTCTTCCTAAATATTCCCAGTTCCATCATCTGATCTGTAAATAGCATGGTTTCTAGTTCCCTCATTCTCTAATAAATGGTTTTCTGCTCCACTCTCTTCTATTCCACCCTGAGGGCTGGCCTCCTCTGAATGCCCTATTATTTATTCAATTCAGTTTAAGTCAGTTCCATTCAACAAACATTTAAATTTTCCTTTCCCTTTCTTTGCTTTCATTGAGCTCTCTAAACTAAGAATATAAACAAAAAAATGACAGATTGAGGAAAAAGTCATACTATGACATGTTGTTCAGTCGTTTTTCAGTTGTGTCTAACTCTTCTTGACCTCATTTGTGATTTTCTTGGCAGAACAGAAATTTCCTTCTCTAGTTCATTTTACAGATGAGACAAACAGGGTTAAGTGCCCACAGTGTCACATAGCTAGTAAGTATCTGAGGCCAGCTTTGAACTCAGGAAGATGAGTCTTCCTGACTTCAGGCCTGACGTTCTATCCACTGCACCACCTAGCTGCCCTATGACTATGACATAGTCCCCTCATAAATATGGTTTTATCATTCATCACCGTCGTTTATGTACGTAATACAGTAGAACCTTTCGTAATTTTAGTATTTCAGTATGGCACACTCATCAATGCAAACTCAGGAACACCTGGACTCAAACTTTACCTCTGTCATAGACTTTGTGTGTAGCCCTAGGGAAATCCTTGGACCACTCAATGCCCCAGGCAACTCGCCAAGACTGAAAATTGCAAAGTAGGTGCCATTCTGCAATGTCAGAAGGAGCTTGCTCACACTAGGTTTCCTATAGCAATAAGTCACAGGTCCAAAACAAAGTGGGGGAAATAACATCCCTGGACTGAAGGAAAAAGTTACTTCACTCCCCAACAACCATAATAGTGGCATTGTTGTTGACTTAGATGAAATTGTATATATTGCAACAAGGAACATTTCCATTTATTATGATGATAAAGGAAGGAATTTTCTTCACATTATAATATGCCTTTAGAGTCTAACCAGTGCCAATCTCCTTGATGAAACTGGAAATGGAATAACAATATTCCAAGTTCAACTGGTGCATCAAAACACAGAAACCAAACAACTCCTTAGCACAAACTGTGAGTCTCTGAGGAATGAAGCCTGGCTGTATCATTACAAATGTTTTTGTTGTTGTTAAGTTGTTTTGGTCATGTCTGACTCTCCCTGACCCCATTTGGGGTTTTCTTGGCAAAGATATTAGAATGATTTGCCATTTCCTTCTCCAGCTCATTTTACAGAGGAAGAAACTGCAGCAAACAGAGTTAAATGACTTGCCCGCAGTCACACAGCTAGTAAGTGTCTGAGGTTGGATTTTAAACTCACAAAGATGAATCTTCCTGACTCCAGGCTAGGCAAGGTTAAACATTCAAAATATTTAGAATCATAGTCTTTCTATTGAAAAATCAAAGTTTGGATTTTTAACACCTGCTGTGACAAACTAAAAATTAAAAAAAAAAGTTTTGAATGGAATTAACAGCATCTATTCTGGAACATTACCTAGACAAGGAATATGGAATGAACATAGAGTGGGATCTTTCTTGACTTGACTTCACATCTGTGTCTACTCATAGTGCAAATTTAGAAATCTGTGACAAGTATCTAGGTAATTTAAGAAGGAACACATAAAATAACTGGAGCAGCTTTACTAGGTGTGTTAGAGATTTGTCTCCATTATTTCTTTTGAGGCTCATAGAAATCCTCTGTGGCAAGTGTAGAAAAGATTATCAGCCACTCCCACTTTTTCTCTTGCTGGACCTATGATTTCATTTCTGGGACAGACTCCTGTCATAGAAATCCCTCTATGAAAGCAGATCTTGTCAGAAATTTATAATCTCAGAGAGTTGTCTGGAAAGCTGAGACCTTCAAATAGTCTGTCCTATTTATAAACTATGTCAGAATCAGACTTTTTGTTGTTGTTGTTCTGAAGGCAGGTCCTATTTGTTTAAGAGTTCATTTGAATCTGTGTAATGACAAACCTGGGCAGTCAGGTGGTTTGGTGGATAGAATGCCAGGCCTGGAGTTAGGAAGACCTGAATTCAAACCTGGCTTCAGACTCTTGCTAGCTGTGTCACCCTGGGCAAGTCACTTAACCCTGTTTGCCTCAGTTTACTCATCTGTAAAATGAACTGGAGAAGGAAATGGCAAACCATTCCTTGTCTTCACCAAGAAAACCCCAAATGTGTCAACAAAGAATCAGACACAACAACAATGAAAAGCCATTTGCTAAATGATTTATATTGAAAATGAAATAAGTATACTTGAAATGAAATTAAAACAGTGTAAGTGCTTACTGTGTACTAGACATTGTACTAAGTACTAGAGATACAAATACGAATTACCAAGAATATTCCTGTCCTGAAGAAGCTGACATTCTAGTAGGCCTAGGGAAAGACAATACATATAAGAAAGTAAGAGTTGGAGCCGGGGAGGAAGACAGGATGGACACATCAGAGGGTCTTGGAGATGACCAGGCAAATGGCTATGATGGGTCCTGGTTAGGTAAAAAAAGATCAAAGTTCATCAGTTAAAGCCCAGGATCCCTGGTGTGGACATCTTGGACAGCAATGCCTTAATACTTGGGATACATCTGGTGCTGGTGTTCCTAAGTTTTTCTGTGCAAAACATACAAGTGTGTTCAATGTTTGCTACTCTGAAGACAGTCTTTCTACAAAGTCTGCTCTAGGTCGTGGTACATAGAACTAGTTAGAAATTGTGTGACCTCAATTTAACTCTCAACATGAAACATTTCAGCTTAAAGGAATTTCTAATATTTGCCACAGGCCCATGGGACTACCCAGCCACAGCAAACACACATGGCTGAGTGCTAGAATAAAAAGGATGAGCAAGACACAGTTTGCATATGATCTTTTTGAATATGAGGAGAGGGGGATGAAAGGGCTCCATTGCACGTAGTTTGATAAATGAGCAGACAGCCATATCCAGACCACAAAAAATTAATCAGGCTTTGGTACAATTTTCCCTCAATTTATATGCTTTGGGGATAGATTACCCAGCCACTGCTAAATGGGGATTCCTCCAGCCTGCCAAACATCTCATTTCAATTAGCATATATTTACATATGTTGACATACAAATGTACAGACTGTCAGCCTTAGGTAAGATCTGATGCAGCACCAGCAGGTAAGTTGTTTTTTATTGGTGGAAGCTTAGAGAAAACTTACTTGATCACAGCTGTCCATTTGGTGGGCTGTTTACACAAGTACAAAACTTCAATTAGCAGTCAATTTTTGCATAAGCTTATTTTACATTTTAGCAATACCTCTTCCATATGGATAAATTCACAAGGCATAGGACCATAGATTTAGAGCTGGACAGGACTTTAAGGGCATCAAATCTAACTCTCTTCATTTTCTAGAAACAGAGACAGGTAAAGTGACTAAGGAGACCACAAATGTAAACAACCAAAAGACACGCTTTTATAGTATTCTGTGTAGTTTGTCACTATACATCTTAGCAACATAGATCATCCCACAGTCACCCAAATGGGGTCATCTAGAAGTATTATTTCAATTGACAGGAGTTCCACAACAAAGAAGCCTCAACTACGCATATAGGAGGCTAGAAACTGGTAATAATGTAGGAGAACTATCTGAAAACTAAGTTAGACCAGTAAATAGGCCAAGGGGTCAGCATGCACTATAGAAGCCAGAAGAAGATTAAGCTGGATGGGGAAATGGAACTGGTGATGGCTAATACACAAGTTGTCCCCTCCAAACCATTCTGCTCTTGGAGGGTCTATAAATATATGCACCTACACAGCTGACAATGCCTTGCATCAAGCCACAACTGGTGAAATAAAGTAGAGTTTCATATTGTTGAAAGAGACTAACCATAGATCGATTACATCTCTGGATACAGATTAAAGTGTAAGAGCATTTAGCAGATACAATCAACTCAAGAATAAGAATGACATGACTTTTAAAAAAAAAAAAGTCTGCCTTCTGTATTCACTAGTTGTAGAACATATTTGAAAGAAGTTGTTCTTTGATTTGGGGGTCATTTCTAGTATATTTATATTTAAATTCTCATGAATTGGATCTTATAAGTAATTTCTATTCAAACCAGTGCTTTGTTGTTTTTTTATTTGTTGCTTCAAAAAAAGTTTTCTATTCATTTTTCATCTAAAAACTCTGTTAGAAGATAATAGTAAAATATACTATAATCCACCCTCATAAGAAGGGCTTTGAGAGGTTGCGTAATGCAGTAGCAGGCATACAAGATAGGGAGTTAGAAGACCTCAGTTCAAGCCATAGAATCTTAGATGTGAAGTTTGAAGGAATGTTAGACATAATCTAGGGTGAGAGCATGGGTATATGTATATGTATATAGTATGTGTGTATATATATATATTTTTAATGGAAATCCAGCATATTTTCCACAGTACTACTATGCTATGTCTCCGACTTACGGATGAGGAAACTAAGTCCTGGCTTACCTATTTATTTTCTGTGCATTTTGGGGCAAATCACTTAAAATCCCTGATGTAAAGTCTCCTTACCTATAAAATGGGCTACTGTAATACTGGTACTACTTGTTTCATGAGGCTGTCTTGATAATTCAAGTCAATTAATAGGTATTAAATGCCTCTTATATGCAAGGCCTTGTGATAGGTACAAAGATAAAAATGGCATTCCTTGCCTTAAGATGATTGCAGTATTTTCTTTTATTTTGGAGGAGGGAGGTTAAAATATGACATATACACAGATTAAAAGTAATACGAGCCAAGCCAAGTGCTCTAGGAATATCTGAGGAGGAGAGAGCACTTTCAGCTGAAGGGAGTTGAGAAAAGCCCTTTAGACACTATAAAGCATTATTTACATTTACTGATGTTTTCCTTTCCTATTTCATTCTTAAAACCTCATAATTTCCCGATAATAAAGAAGCATCACTCTTTTTCAATAATTACAAAGTTGGAACTTAATGATTCGTCAGATAATAATTGATCATTTTCATCTTTCACTTAATTCTAATGGGTATATCTTTTCCCTTTACTTTTATAAAATAATAATAATAGATAGAATCCCAGATCACTGAAGCTGAGGGCCAGAGGGACGTTAAAGGCCACTGAGTCCAACCTGTACCTCAAAGAGAAAGTCCTCTATTAAATGATTTCTTCCATCATGTCTACACTTGCCTCTTTGCAACATCTACTACTGCCTTCTGAGACCAAACAGAACAAGTCAAATCTGTCTTCCAAGTGACAATCTTTTTAATACTTGAAGACAACTATTATGTCTCTCCCACCCTCACTCCCCCATCCATCTTGGCTTATCCCTCCAGGCATCTCCCACCCTCACTCTTTTCTTCTCCAGATGGAATATCCTCAGTTTCTTCAACTAGTTCTCATATTGAAGTCCTGTATACCACAGGGCATTATTACCCCTCATTTTACAGATAAGGAAACTGAGGTTAAGAAAAGTTAAATATATCATGTCAGATATATTAAATACATAAATGTCAGAGGCAGCAATCGAACCTATGACCCTCCTGATAGCCATCCTCATGTTATTTCCAGTCTTCCATGCTAAAGTTCTGTCAATACTAATGCACTACTTTTGTTGGATTCTAGTCATGAGGCTCTCTCAATTAACTTCTTGTCATCTGCCAAAAAGAATTTTTTTAAGCTTCTAAACTAAATTTCGCTAGGAACACCTACCTGTTCCCTGTAAACAAGTTAATGAGACTTATTCTCTAAGACATTAGCAATAATATTACAACTCAATGTGCCAAAGATATAGGCAGTGGGAGGCCAATAGTTTATGAATGCCTCATAGATCACTGTGACTTAATTATTCTTGACAGTTAGCCTAAGTAGTGGTTAATTATACTCTACTTTGCTAGGTAGTATAAATTCACAGAATATATTAGGCAAAGTCAATACTCAGGAATAAAAGAGTTACTTCAAAGGCTTAAGAATATTCTGATTTTTATCTTCTTGTTGGTCTATGCTATTTTAAAGGTGATCACAACAGTTCAGTTGATTCTCATTTGCAAAATATAACCTTCTATTTCCTATATTTATATGCCTATGTACACATATATACATATATTCATATGTATATATATATATATACACATATATATATATATATATGATATTGGACCTACCTATGAATATTTCAGATCAAGCCACAATTTAAAATGTCTTTTTAAGAAAGAATTCCCAGCAGAACTCTTGGTTTGACTTCAGGCTTTTCATTGAGATTGTCACTAAATCCCATTAAATCCTATTTTTCTCTCAATCATACCTAGCCCTGTGCATAGACAGATAGAAATAATGCCAGAGGGATTATGCTTGGGAGCATATGTAATCTGTGCCCCTTGGCTGGTTCTTCTCCAAGAAAGTAACGTGCTGATTCTCAAAAAGCTATAAAAGCCTAAGGGTTATTGAATATGTTGGTCCAAATTTTCTCTGACTAGAAATGAGAATTTTCACAAGATTAAAGCTTATGAGGTTTGTTTTGCTGCTGTTATTAGCATAATCTATAATCTCAGCAGTAAGAACATGTGAAATATGAATATCATACAATGCAGATTTTGAGGAACAGTAAGGGGGGAAAATAAGATGCAGGTGCTTCTTGAGGAAAGCAGGCAAAACCGAAGGGATACGGGGTGATAAGGAACCATGAAGGCTATTTATCAATGTTCAATCTTCAAAAAAAATTAAACATAAACCCTACTGCTCTTGCCTTGAAGTCAGAAGCAGATGAGTTTCCAGAGAAAGCTGGTTATGCTCGAGTGTTATTCACAAGAGAATCTGGATCTGAGAATTTGGGATTATTTTTTTTTTCCAAACACCCAATACAATTAAAAAGAAATGCCATGGGAGTAAAATGTTTTTGCTACTAAATGGTTTCTTGCATCTGCAAAAATGTTGGGGTAATGCCAAGGCATTTAGTCTCAAAGCAAGAGAAATTGATCTTGTAACAATATTCTGCTACAAGAACTTTTACTTCTGTCACACAAAGTGATTGATGTAGATCTAATCATTTGGACTCATAGAGGCTGGAGCCCTGAAATAACAGCTAAAGCTTGAGCCACCATTTCTATGGAGCTGCAGACTGATAGGCTTAGGGGGAAAAAAAACCCAGCAAATAGGCAAAATATATCTAAGGCTTAGTTCCCTTCTTTTTACCCTGGGCTTCACTTGAGATAGGCTATCAGATTTAGCACAATGATCTCTTCTTTGCACAGAACTCTTAAGCCCTCCACCATTCAGACCCCACTGACCTACCTTTCAAGATTTATTACTTATTACCTCCCTTTATACATTCCACTTTCCAGTCAAAGTGATTGAACTGACTGTTCTCTGAAATTGACATTTATCTCCCATCTCTGCACCTTTGCACTAGCTGTTTCCTATACCTAAAATGCATTCCCTCTTCACATCTGCCTATTAAAACCCCTAATTTCCTTCAAGGTTCAGCTCATTGCCATAGAGTAGATAGTATGTGAGGCTTTTCTTGACACCACCCCCAACTCCACCCGACCTACACCTCCACCCCTAATTAGAAGAGCCCTCTCACTTGGCAAATTATCTTAATTTACTTCTATGTGTACACTTTCCATAGAACTTATCAGATTTGGTTTCTGAGCCCAGGCCTCCTGCCTGAAGTCCAATTCTTTTACCACTACATCAGACTGCCTCTGCTGCTGTTGTTGTTTATTCCTTTCAGCTGTGTCTGACTCTTTGTGACCCCATTTGGGTTTTCTTGGCAAGGATACTGGAATGGATTTCCATTCCTTCTCCAGCTCATTTTACAGATGAGGAAATTGAGGAAAACAGGGTTAAGTGACTTAACCAGGGTCACACAGCTAGTAAGTATCGGAGGTTGAATTTGAGCTTAGGTCTCCCTGATTCCAGGCCCAGAGTTCTATCCACTGTTCCACCTAGTGGAACAGTGCCCCTGTGCCCCCTGGCTGCCTCTAATTGTTACCAAACTCTGAAGTGTTTGAAATTCACCTTTACCTGGACATGTGATGTCTTGATCTTAGCACTCATGAAATTTCACAAAAATACACATTTTGGAAATTTTCTATCTGAGCCATCAGATACCTAAAGGTCAAGGCTTTAAATGAAGGTTTTTGAAGAGAGAGAACATTTTAACATACCTTTGAAAATATGCTACTTTTTAATATTTTTTTCCTGTGGCAACTGACCTTACACTCAGACGTTATCTTTAATATGTCATGTATATGCCCTGAGAGTTATTCTTCATCAGACAACTTCTCCCTTGAGCCCTTTTCTAAGAAAGCCAACATTCAAATAAAAGAATTGCATTTTAAAGCCATTTCTCAGTTACCATTTTCATTCATCCAATTATCTAATCAGTTGGCAGAGTTTCCCCTGGACTAATTGGAGAGATTAGCAGTGCCCCATTGAAGGAATTGCTGATAATGAAACCAAACTACCTGCCTAATGACACAATTCAGAGTCCATTACTTGACCATACAATTCAATGTCTAAGGCTCTTACTAAAAGACAAAGGACTAGAAGCCTTTTCCTTCAGTTTCCTAACTTTACTTCAATGCAGAGGTTTCCAGGAAATCTTTTAAGGACCAGGGGAAGCACAGGGCAGGGGGCCCACAGAGAGAAAGACAGAGAGAGACAGAGAGAGAGCGACAGAGACAGAGAGAGGGGAGGAAGGAAGGAAGGAAGGAAGGACTATTGCCTTAGCTTGAGGTTATACAGGGACACTTGTTTTGGTCCATTTCCAAATAATTCCCAATACCAGTATTGAAGATAGATACTCCCACTCCAGCAAACTTTCTGAATCTCCTGATAATAATATGGAGTTTCATCTTGTTGTTTACTCACCCTCATACCTAAAGTTGGACCAGAAGTTTCTTGGGATTATTAATAGTAGCTCCAAAGCAGCATCAGTATACTTGGATGGAAAAGCAGTCTTGAACTCAGCTTGAGTTCAAATCCTGCCTTTGGCAAATACTAGCTATGTGACCATGGAATAAATCACTCAACCTCTCAGTCCTCCAGGCACTGAGTGACCAATGTGTTCGGGTAGAGGAAGTTTTCAC
Source organism: Vombatus ursinus (assembly GCF_900497805.2). Taxonomy (NCBI): domain Eukaryota; kingdom Metazoa; phylum Chordata; class Mammalia; order Diprotodontia; family Vombatidae; genus Vombatus; species Vombatus ursinus. The sequence continues at coordinate 5,682,289 of NW_020954565.1, read as the reverse complement.
AACAGAAGTTCACTAAACAGAAAAAAATCACAAGTTCAATAAGCCTTCGCTCACCAATACCCCCCCACACACACACATACATCAAAACTTTCATTTGTATACTGGTTTACTTACAACAACATTGTGAGATAAAGTGAGGCTTCTCTCTCCTCTTCCTTGCCAGCTGCTTTCCCACTGTGTCTACCTTGTGCTCCCACTTTCCTAATTGGTGCCTGCTGGCCCAGACCACTATTTAAGGAGCTTCACCTCAATTGTGACCCAAGTCCCTAGAACTCTTCTACTTGTCCTTACCAACCATTTTGTTCTCCTTGGTGGCATTCCTATCCCCAAATTTCCAGAGTTTATTATATGTTGTTTATTATATGTTGTCTTCTCCCACTAGAATGTAAGCTCCTTCATGGTAGGGAGTGTATTGTTCCTTGTATTGGCTTCTTTAGTGCTTAATATAGTGCCTGGCACATAGCAAATATTTCATAAATTTTCTACCTATTCATCTTTTCATCTCTCTCTCTCTGTTTCGCTCTCTCTCTCTCTCTCAGCTATCAGAAAGTCCAGGCCAGTATTGATGCCCCAAGGAAGAGGTTTCAGGACCAGTCATTGGTAGCTGAAACAGAGATTCACCCAGCCCAATGCCTTAGAAACCAATGCTTCTAGACCACATGGTAAATCTGGGGGCCTATTCTTCTCCAAGACCAAAATGATACAGGAAAAGTATGTCTCCCAGGTGGTGGTGATGGTGGAGAAGAAATATTTGTACTTCTGTTCTTGCTATATGTTTTAAGTAAATTTTGTAAAAGCTAATTGTAAAATTTTAGCTTTGTAAAAGCTAATTAATGTAAATTGATTAAATGGACCTGGGGCATTAATCACTGCAGCTAACAGTAGAGGTAACAGAATGAAGGCTTAAGCCAATAGCAGTTAAGAAATCTTCAACCACTCAGAACCTTGAGGGTGATAATATAGCTGGCTTCATTCTAATAAAACAAGGTCAGAAAACTCATCTATGTATTTATCTGTTATCCATCATCTCTCATCTCTTCTATCTGTTATCTATAATCTATCATCTCTGTCATCTATTTATCTGTCATCTTTCTCTATCACCTATCTATTATACATCTTCTATATCTATCACCTATCTCTCTATCATCTATCTATCATGGTATTGAAAGTTGTGCTGACTCATTGACACACTCCTGCTTGTAAATCAGTGTTGGGCGAGGTTCTGCTGGAAAAGGTGTCACCCTTTTCTATTACCTGCTATTTAGCACTGCACTTCTACCTGTGATGTTTGTACCCTTACCTGATAAACATTACATATAGGCAATTGAGGAGGAACTGAAATATAATGTGAACCTATTTGAATTGTCTTTATCTCATTACAAAAGTTATTGATAAAAACTGGCTCCAGCTTGAATCACTTGATGATTTCCAGTGATCAGCCCATCAATACGTTGCTGCCTTTATTAAAATAGACTCCTTTTAATTCTCTTTGTCCTGAGTTTTGCCTCCTTAATCAGAATGAAAGCCTGAACAAAGAATTTTCCTTTTAACACTGGAGTTTAGAGAGCTTAACTGACTTGCCCAGAATCAGGTCATTTATGTGAATGATTTTTAAATTAGGTTTTAAATGGGGATTTAAACCCAGATCCCTTAATTCAGAATCCAGAATATTCTCTCATATTATGCAGCCTCTTTAGTTGTCATTCTTGAGGGGGAGAAGAAGGAAGAACACTTGAAAGGATATATTATGCAGTGTCCATCATGAACACATATTTAATTTATAGAATCTCACTTTTTTCCATACCTGTCACTTCATCAGAGTTCATGTCATTTTAGACACTATAGTTAAGGCTCTAAAAATGTATTGGTCTGATGGCTTTTAAAAAATTAAATAGACTGAAATGATTCTTGCATGTTTACACTCAGGCAGCATAATGTTATAGAAATGGCCCCAATTTCCTCATCTATAAAAATGTCAGGCTTGGGCTAGATGATCCTTAAGGTTCCTTTTAACTCAATCAATCAATCATTCATCAGTTATCAAGTGGTTGCTGTATGCCAGGCACTCTGATAGGTGCTCAGCACCCAAAGACCAAAGTAAAATAGCCCCTGCCCTGAAGGATATTATAATCTAGCCTGGGAGAAACAACATGTGCACGTATAACAAAATAGATACAAGGTAATTGGGGGCACGAAGACCCTTGTAAATGGGAGAATCAGAAAAGGCTCCATGAAGAGGACAGCATTTGAAAAGGGATCATAGGATCATAGACTGCAATATAGGAAGGACCTTTAGTTGTTATTCAGTCTTTGCAGTTGTGTCTTCTTCATGACTCCATTTGGGATTTTCTGAGTAAAGATACTGAAGTGGTTCACCATTTCCTTCTCCAGTTCATTAGACAGATGAGGAAAGTGAGGCAAACAAGGTTAAGTGACTTGCCCAGGGTCACACAGCTAATCTCAGGCCAGATTTGAACTCAGGAAGACTAGTCTTCCTAACTCTAAGTCCGGTGCTCTATCCAATGCAGCATCTACCTGCCCTATTTCTCCAGGGCAAAATTTGTTTTATGGCATGTCACTCCACAAGTAAAGTTCAACTCTTCAATTGAAACCATAGGATTGTTCTCAACTGAGCATAGAATTTCCTACTGAGCTAGTTACCTCTCTGCATGACTCCACAACTAATGAAGAGGGTACAGGGTGGGAGAAGGATAGAATAATCCCCCCACCCCCATTTGTACTCTACTAAAGACCTAAGAGAAAACACAAACAGCAATTGTTTCTCAAGAGCTATCTGTTTCCACAGTAGCTGGCTTTCTTTGGCTAACTCACCTTCTGCTTTAGAGGGTATGTTTTTGCTAGTTTGACGACTTTTTGAAGGATACCAGGGGAATAACTGACCCTTCTGCCAATCAATGAGTAGCCATTCAATAATTCCTTAAAATTGCTGAAAGAACATTTTCGTACCTCCTTAAAAGAGCAACAGAGTGTCAAATGCTTTTCTGAATTTCCACGTCAATCTGAAGACAGGCCACTTAGTATGTGAGCCATTCAAAGGATTCTAGCTTTTATCCACTCAACATGGTCTGAAGATGATACTAAGATGAAAATATAACTATGTTAAGTCTGAAAGGGTCAAGACCTTAATACTTCACTGTTTCTGTTATATGTTCCTTACCCTCTGTGGCTTCCTCAAGTGGGTCATAGGAATTCATTGATCTGGGATTCCCTTCCTCCCACTCCCATATAGGTGAAGGGAAGTAAAGTATAAGAAAATTTAGCTACTCTGATCAAGACAATGATCCAACACAATTGCAAAGGACTCATGATGAAAAATGATACCCACCTCCAGAGAGAGAACTGATGAACTGTGAGTGTTGATTGAAGCATACTTTTTTTTTACCTTTTTTTAAATTTTCTCATTTTTTTTAAACAACACAGCTAATATGGAAACATGTTTTGCAAGACTTCACATGTATAATTAATGCATTGCTTGCTTTCTCAATGGATGAGAGAGGGGCAGGAGGGAGGGCGAAAATTTGGAACCCATTTTTTTAAAATGAATGTTACAAATTAATTAATTTTTAAAAAGAGCTTTTAAAAGCTGTACAAATGGTGGAGTGGGGGTTGGGAGAACAGGAAGAAGACTGTAAAGGTAGGTTGAGTCTAATTTGTGAAGGTTTAAATGCTAAAGGAAGGAATGCATATTTGATTCTTAACATATTAAGGAGTTACTAGAGTTTACTTAATAATGGAGTAACATCGTCCAGAGTACATTTTAGGAAAATCACTTTGGCATCTATGTGAACAATCTTTTGAAGTGGGGAGTAATGTGAGGCATTAGAAACCAATTAGGAGGCTTAGATTCTTATAATCTAGCCATGGCCCAGATTCTTAAAATCTAGCCACTGCTTATCCATGTTTAGACTTCTTAAGAGTCAGCCCAATATGAGGGATGTTCTAATAAACCTTGTCTTTGGCTGAAAGAAGGCTTGGGTCAAATTCTTTCGGGCAGGACCTGCGTGTTGTGATTTTGGGGTCCCAGCACCCCTGAACCCCTAAACTGCATCATTTTGGTGGCCCATACGGGGAAACTGCCTAACCCCCAGTTCTTCTCCAGCCAAGACTGGAAGATGTGTAAGCCTCCTCCCGCCCCTCCCTTTCTTGCTCTGCAGTTGGGGCCGCTCTCCAAGCACCAAGACTTGGAGGTGCTTTTCTGGCAGACAGTTACTCTGACACAACTAAATTCAGAGACTTCTCAAGGTGGAAGCAAAAAGTTACTCTTTATTACAATCTCATGAGAAGGGGCATCTACTCCTCCAGTACACTACCAGCAGGAGAGAGGCGAGGCACAAAGGACAAAGCAAGGTTATATATCTTAACGCAAAAAAGAAACTCCCACCCCGCCACTATCCCTTACTCCCATTGGCTGAGAGGCAGGCTTACATTCTAGGCACAAAAATCTTTCCCATTCCCAAAGAACAAGGAAACAGGGTATAGCCAATCCAAACACACGTGTCCTTATTTAGTATACCTAATGCTGACGTGGCAGTGGCAATCAGGAGGGAGTTTTTAATCCTGAATTCCTATAGGTTTAGGTAATTTAAATTTATGGCCTGTTCCTTCTCTCAGAGCCTATCTCTAGTTTCGCGACAGTCTTTTCATCACCACCCTGAGAAGTCTTCACAGAGGTTATACCATTCATAGGGAATTGGGGAAAACTGCGGTTGCTTTTTGGTTCCTTGAGGCTTACTTACTCCCTTTCCTCTACACCCCTGAATTCTCCTTCATGGAGGTTACAGGGGAAAGTTAGAACACCTGAAAATATTTTGGCAGATTCCCTAGGTTTTGTGATTGATCATTAGGGAGTTTTGAAACACCTTTGATTTCACCCTCCCCCACCTGGGAAAGGAAGGAGGGGGAAAGGGCATCAGCTACAGCTGGGGCCCCCTGGCAATGGCCTTGGGCTCTGGGGCAACCTTTGCCTGGAAGCATCACCCAGGTTCAGCACATCCTGCTCTAGGTAAAGAAGCTGGCCTCTGAACTTGGGTAAGCATGCTCTTTTAAATTTGTAGTTTTAACTGTTAATGATGAGATGTTGATTCTCTGTGTAAAGTAATTTGGAAGAGCATTTAACAAAACTGAAGTCACCTGATTGGTAATGGGTTTGTTTCAAGTTTCAAACTGGTGAATTTAACTTTCTGTATCAGTTATGTCAAGCAACTTTTCATAATTTGGTTACCGCTAAAATAATTTGCTATTGTTGGTTACTGTTTTGGTGTGTAAACTAGCCAAAAAGTTTGTTTGGGTTATGTCTGGCTTGCTGAGAATTTGCAAGTGTATACAAATCTCTAATGATTGACTTTTTACACCAGGACAAATTTAAGTTTGAGATGTAAATCTTGGAAAAGTTTTTCCTAAGTTGTTATTAGTAAAACTTGCTGTTAGAGGTAAAAGCTCATAGGATTTTATTTTGAGTTGTCTGATGGGTCAAAATCCATTGATAATCAATAATCCGCCATCTGAGAGAAATGCCACAAGCTACTCAGAGAAATGCCACAAGGCACTCAGAGAAGGTGATACCATTGTGAAATCAACATCAGGAAAAACTGAGAGGACAATTTTAGCCTCAGTCTAAGATGGGATCCTCCTGGCTCAGTTTCCCCATTATGTTCCTTTAAAAGGGAATGTTACCCACCTGGCTATTCCTGAGTCTGGCTATGAGGTAGATTTGATACTGCATGGCTGGAAAACTGAATCCAAACAGAGCTAAAGATGTTTTATCCTCTCAAAGTTGGGCCCTAAATCTAGTCCCTGTTTTATATCTGGGCCCTGCAGTTTTTTTCTGTCAGATTTGTGTCTTTCAAACTACAGGCCATTCACCTACAGTTGATAGCAAACAGCAAATACCAGCCAATGTTCCCGCATCATTCCCTGGATGCAGCCCGTGCTCGGTCCAGTCAACCTCCTCTTTGGGACCCCCTCGAGGCAGGAACAGCTCTATGCCCCTTGCCAGCAGGAAGCAGTTTCAGAAACCGAGACCTTTGCCCCTTACTCCAAAAGAATTTGGGTCCCATTTGTTTGAGGGGGGAATGATGAGGTTGGGATCTGGGTCCCTGAAAGGAAAAACCCTGAACTTTCCCACATGGCCAAATCTCTGGTGTTCCCCTGAGGCTATAATCCCTTCAACTAGCCTTTCATTGTGGCTACACCCAATCCCCCAATTCTGTTATCCTTGACCTAGCCTGGCCCTCCATTGTCTTGCCTCCCTATGGCCCCAGGCCACTTCCCACCCTTGGTCCTACCTAGGCTCCATTTCCCTGAAATTCTATTACCTCATTAGACTCCTTGGCCACTCCTGGATCCCTCCCATAGGCTTTCTGTATATAAGGTCCATCTTGTCTCCATTAAGATGCTTAGATTCTTATGATCTAGCCACGGTTCAGATTCTTATAATCTAGCCACTGCTTATCCATGTTTAGACTCCGTAAGAGTCTGCCTGACGTAAGGGATGTTCTAATAAACCTTGTCTTTGGCTGAAAAAAAAAAAAAGAAACCACTTAGGAGCAATATCCTAACCTCTCTCCCCCAAGCAGATTGAGCTAGATCTTTTTTAAATTGTTTTTAAAGAAATTGAAAGATTCCTCAAAAGTTGGTTGGTTCAGGGACCAAGGACTCAAACCGTTCAAATCATTTCCTTTTTGCCTGAATACAAAGCCAGGTCCTCACTGGGGGATCAGTGATGGACTCATTAATCAGATGAATCAACAAAGGTATACTCTATGCCTATGCTTACTGAATATACTTCTTCCGTGATTAAGTCGATCTCTTTTGGTTAACTGTGGAATGACCTACAAGTCATTCAAGTACCTCGTTTTGTTCCAATATTGACCCTAAACCACCAGGAGACTGGCCTGAGTCAGACATAGCAGAGAACAGAGGATACTGCAATATTCTAGTTGATAAGGACTGTGGGAAAAGAAAGAAGAGAATGAAAAACAAGGGCAGCAAAAATTCAGGAAGTAATGATCAGCTGTAGTATCAAGGGCCCCAGAATGAGTCAGGAACTTCCCTGTGTGCTCTGTCTGTGGTTAAATGATCCAGAGCAAGAGAGTGAAGATGCAATGACAGATACCAAGTATGTAATTGTGAAAAATTATCACCAAACCAAAAGGGATAATCAGAAACATATTCAGGACAAATATGGTTTAAGTAACCAGCATAATAACTGAGGATGAAGGTAAGGTAAGGATAACTGGGACAACATGAAAAGCAGTCTATCAAGAAACCTGAGCAACAGAGCCTGAAGCTGGAGAAGACGTGGGCCATAAGAAGAGTTGATGGGCATGAGCTTTGACCATCCTAGTACAGACCCTTATCACTGTGCCTGGACTTTTGCAAGAGCCCACTGACTGGACTCCCTGCCACAAGTCTCTCTACACTCTAGTCTATCCTCCACTCAGCTGTCAAAGTGAAAGTGCAGACTTCCTAAAGTGCAAGTCTATGTCACCCCCTACATATTAAATTCCAGTGGCTCCTTATTATCTCCAGAATCAAATATAAAATTCTCTGTTTGGCATTCAGAGCTCTTCATAACCTTGACCCCTCCTAATGTTTCCTTATGCCTTATATAACGCTCATACACACACCCCATACCCAAGTATTCTTTAGCTTCCTTGTTTTTTCCACAAAACACTCCATCTCCTGAGTCCTGTCATTTTCACTGGCTATCCCTCATACCTGGAATGTTTTCCTTCCTCATCTCCACCTCCTGGGCTCCCTGGTTTCCTTCAAGTTCCAGCTAAAATCTGACCTACAGGTAGCCTTTCTAATTCTCCTTTAGTTATAGCTCCTTCCCTCTGTCAATTATCTCCAATTTGTCTTGTATATTGTTTGTTCCTACACTTATTTATATGTTGTCTCCCCATTAGACTGTGAATTCACAGAGATCAAGAATAATCTTTTGCCTTTCTTTGTATTCCCAGCCCTTACACATAATAGGCACTTAATAAATGTTTTATAACAGATTGAGCAAGTTGGTACATACAGGCCACCCTCCCTCTTGCCTCTAAACTGAATGGACTTCCTTAGATTTGAGAAGCAGACTCTAAGGCTCATAAAAAGTATTTGGTCAAAAGCAATAAAATAAAGACCCAATCACATCATCTGGTCATCCCTTTAGTTTGAATGCCTGAATTTTCTGTGAAATTTCCTGGGCCCACATTCTGGAGGGGAGAGGAAGTCTAGTACTATGGAAAGTATGCTGAGCTCACAGTTGTAGTACTTGAATTTGAGCCTTTGATCTACTACTTAGCACCTGTGTGACCTTGGACAGATCACTTACTTTCTCTAGGCCACAGTTTCCTCATCTATAAAATGAAGGTGTTGCACTCAATTTCCTCTTAACTTCCTCATGCTTCTCTATCTATGATTTTTTAATGCCACCTCTATATGGATTCCTTCCTCTAGGGTCTCAGTCTCTCTCTTCTCTCTCTCTCTCTCTCTCTCTCTCTCTCTCTCTCGTTGTTGTTCAGTTGTGTCCAACTTTTCATAACCCCATTATGGGATTTCCTTGGCAAAGATGCTGGCGTTGTTTGTCATTTCTTTTTCCAGAGGATTAAGGCAAATAGAGTTTAAATGAATTACCCAGAGTCACACAGATACAGTAAATGTCTGAAGTCACATTTGAACTCACGTCTTCCTGACTCCACGCACAGAGTTCTATTCACTGAGTCATCTAGCTGCCTCTCCTTCTCCCCTACCCCCCATTTAAACCTAACCCTTTCACACTCTGGAGCTTGAATTGGTAGCAGGATTTGTGGTTTGCACTATGTCATTTTAGAAACACAGCTGCAATTCTGGTTTCGGAATTTCTCTTCCTGTGAAAAGATAAATACTTCCAGTTTGGATCTCAAGTCTTAGTAAGAAGAGATAAAGATACAAGGAGAGACAGAGATAGAAAAAACATAGAGACAGAAACAAAGAAAAAGAGACAGGGAGACACAGAGAGAGACAGGCTGAGACAAGGCACAGAGAGAACAAGATAGAGACAAATGATCCCTTAATTACGAAAGAGAAATATGATCTCCACTACAGCATATCCTGCTTCAACTAGCCTCTAACAAGATGGTTTGCAGTTTCCATAAGCTAAAAGTATATTTTCCTAGGGAGAAAAAAAATGTTTCATGAAACTATAAAAGAGTTTTGCTTAAGTATAGACCTTGACAAAAGTTGCACGACAATGCCTTCCATCTCTTCAGATGCTTGGGTCCATTTCTTATGCCCTCTAGCAATGTAGACTGAAATTATGAGCTAGTTAACTTTCCTGTCAACTTCATGTTCCCTCTGTCATCTGTATTTCTATCTCCTCTAAAATTGGGCTTGATGACAGAATAAACTGAAGTTAGCCAGGTACTTGTATAGGCCTTCCCTACATACTAACAGCATTTCTTCCAGCTGCCACCTTTGCACTGGGTTTTACAATGGTTCTAATCAGTACCCTGACACAAGTTTCTCTTGGAGGGAAAAATGCTTTTGACACCACAAATAATGATGTTAGTCCCTGAAATATCATTTCATTTTATTCTGAGAAATCAAAATGAGAAAGGATAGAAATGAAAGTATATAGATTCAGTTAGAGAGCTGGGTATCTTTCCTGCCAACTTGGCTAAAGAGAGCTTGAGATTTGGCTGGGCCATCTTCCCTCTGGGCATGCCTACAGCAAGAGCCATACAAAAGATGAGCTGCCTAGGAGGTGTTTCACTCAAAATTTAGGGGAAGAAAGGAGAGAGGATGAGAGAAGGTCCAGTAGTAGTAGTAGTAGTGGTGGTGTTGGTGGTGGTAGTAGTAGTAGTAGTAGTAGTAGTAGTAGTAGTAGTAGTAGTAGTAGTAGTAGTAGTAGTAGTAGTAGTA
>NW_020954565.1:5639020-5672367 GCF_900497805.2 Vombatus ursinus | reverse complement strand
TAGTAGTAGTAGTAGTAGTAGTAGTAGTAGTAGTAGTAGTAGTAGTAAAATAATGGAAGCAATGATTATGGTGAGGGTGATAACACCTTATACATTTATAATTTTTTCATATTACAAAGTACTTTAAAATCAGTTTTCTTTTTTGAACCCCACAATAGGTCTGTGGGGTTGCTAAAGCAGACATAATGTTTTTCTTTCTCATTTGAAAGATGGGAAAATCATGTTATAGAGAGAATATCACAATGTAAATGGTCATCCTGCTTAGACATTTTTAGTTAATTTTTTTTTAATAATCAACAATTCATTACATTTTAGCTCTTAGGAACGAAGGTATATCATAATTTACTACCTGACAACAACGTCCAGAAAAATAAGATGAAAGCACATAAAAGAACATATAAATCTGAGAAAATACATAAAGAAGAATGAGTCAAATAGAGGCCAAAATACTATGAAAAAAATGAGCCAAAAAAGAGAATTCTCAGAATCCCTCCCTCTTCTAGTTCATACAACAATAGCAAGAAAATCCAGAATAATTCAAAACAGAGATAAAACTGTTAGAAATAGCAAGAATGAAATTAAGTAAGAAATCAGACATCTGACTGTAGAATTTTAAAAATCCACAGAGTAGAACATTGGAAAACATAATGCACACTCTCCAAAGAAATCAAGACTCTGAAAAAAGAATTATAGGGGCAAAATAAGTGGAAGAAAATTTGGCAGAAAAAAAGGCCACAATATTATAACACATGATTTCTATAGTACACAAAAATGTATACAAAGTATGTATATATATATATATATTTATACACACACACTTATATACACATATTTCTACAGTATATGGAACTTTAAAAATAGGATATGCAGGAAAAACATAAGTATCAGAGGTTTCTTATAAGACCTTCAGAGAGAAAAAAAATAGAATACCAAAACACAAGAAATAATATAAGCAAAGTGTCTAAAACTTTTGAACAAAGATAATTGACACTAACTGAATCCACAGATTGAAGTCAGGGAAAAAAAATTAAAACAGACAAGCAAAAACAACCCATACTTAAAATACCAAGTAATGTACTGGTGATACATAATTTTCACAATTTCGATAGCAAACAAATTTTGAAAGTAGTAAATAGAAAAATTTGAAAGGATGAAGAAATAATGATTTAAATGACCCAAAATTACTCTTTTCTTAGAAAAAATTGGGGAGGGAAAGGGCAGAAAATAACATTGCAAAAAAGCAAAGGTGCTCAAGTTGCAACCCCAAAGTCCATGTATTGTAAAGCGAAGTCTAGTTTTTTTTTTAAATGGATCTTCAACAAAAAAAAGAGGCATGTAAGTCTTTCTGGAGAAACAAAAACAAATTAAACAGAAAATCTCACTTGAAAGCTCCCTCAAACAAAAGAAAGAGAAGAAAATAAAATATCAAGAAAATAATATTTATAGGTGATTAAAAAAGTTAATTGAACTGAGTAGTAAAAGAAGGAACAAAAATAGATCACCAAAGGACAAAAAGGACCTAAAGGACTAGAGATTTAAAGGATATTTAAAGAATCAGGAGAAGGGAAACAGAAAGTGCTAAATTAATATTTGATGAAATAAATCCCATGCTTCTCTATTAATGAATGAATATCTTTTATAGGAGAGATGGCATATTGGGAAAGTACCCAAGTAGGGAAAAGGGAGGTGAGAGACAGAAGGAAAACCATTTTCTCTAAGACTGAGTGATGCCTAGAATAATTGCACTCTATCTCCAAGAAAGGGGACATGTAGAATCCCTGAAGTTAGTACTACCCAGAGTAGTATGGGGAACATTTAATAATTATTCTGTGATGAAGCTAAAGCAGTCCTTTGGAAGTAAAAATTAAACCTACAAAAATATAAAGTAACAAAAGAGGAAAAACAGAATGAATAAAGAGCATACAATTAAAAAACCAGAAGATCAACATATAAACATTTAGAAAGCACACAGGAGGAAATCTTTAAAATGAGAGCAATAGGGGCAGCTAGGTGGCACAGTGGATAGAGCAACAGCCCTGCATTCAGAAGGACCTAAGTTCAAATCTGGCCTCAGACACATAACATTTACTAGCTGTGTGACCCTAGGCAAGCCACTTAACCCCATTGCCTAACCAAAAAAAAAAAACATAATAAAATGAGAGAAATAGATCAAATGGAAAGCAAAAAAATATTCTATAAACACTGGTTTTGAAGAGCAATTAACAGAGATAGTCATACTGAGTCTCATAAAGCAAAAATGGATTCCATATTGTTTCCTCTCATATTTTAGAGAAAAAACAGTAAAAATAAAAATGATGAAAGAGAAGCACAACAAACTGGATTATGTAACCAGCCTAAAATTATCAGGATAAATGATACACTTATTAGCTGAAGAAGGCTAATTCAATAACCCATGTCATATCTATATGAGCAGAATCCCCAAAGGAGATGTAGTTTAGGTCTCTCAAGCAGTAAGTCAAAAACGAATTTTAAATCGATCAACAAAAGTACTCTAGAGGACACTTTTCACTTGTTTGACCTTTAATAACCACATGACCCTGCATATAGTCCCACTGGATCTTAGAATCCACTCTGAACCACTGAATGAAAAAGGGGGAAAAATGAGAGAAAAATTATAATTTCTAGCCAGTATAGAATTGCTCTGTTAGTGAGTACCCTTCCTTATTCCTTATCCAGGTAGCAAGGAAATGGCACCTCCATTCCAGATATCTAAACAGTCTTTAAAATCTATTACACATTCATGGAATAAATGATTCAGTATTTGAAAGAGTCTTAGAGGTAACAGCAATAACCACATGAACTCAACCAACAATATGTTGACAAAGAAATGCCGAACAAATGGTTTGATCATGTGGGTGGTTTATAGAAATAGAAGGGTTTATGACAGCAATTCAGCACCAGATTATTACCTGCAAGAATTATAAAAAAAGCATCCCTACGGAGCCGAGTATTATCAATGCAAACTATACAAGGAAAATGTTGAAACTAGGAAACACCTCATTGTACATCGCCAAAATTTAGCAGCTATTGAAAACCTAGCCATGAAGTTATGGCTAGAATTATACATCAGAAGCTCTCTATCTTGTATAAACTAGCAGATAATAAATTTTCTATAACAAATAAAGACCGCAAATATTCTTGAGAATTCAACAAATGAACTTTCCTTAAACTGGAATATTATCAGAGTCAAAAATGACACCACAACCAACTGGATAAAACTGATCCATACAAATTTAAGAAAAACATATTGAATAGACATGATCATGCCAAATATTCTTAATCTCTAAACTGTGAATTAAAAAAAAAACTGTAAAAGCATAGAGACTTAATGTAAGAACTTAAACCAATATGAGAATAGCTTTGTCTACAACATCCCAGTCAACCTCTCTGCTACTGGAATTCTCCCAAAGATGTGTTCAGTAAATTTGTATAACATGAGCTTGCACCTCAATACTTTTATTCAATTATAAAAAGTGATCTTTTAATTCATTTGAACAACAACCTTCAGAACGTGAAATACCAAAGAATAAAAAATAATAGGAGTGACCTTTGCTAAGTCCATTTCTATCTTAATTCTATCAGAAATGAGAATAATGAGAAAATAAACACAATTGTAACAATTTATATATTTTATGGTTTATTAAGCACTTTTCTCAGAACAAACCTGTAAGGTAAGTAATCAAAATTACGAAGAAAAAAGTTATTTTGTCCAGGATTATGTAACCAATAAATAGGAGTCAATACTCAAAATCAGGTTTCACGGCTCTAGACCTCATTTGTACTACATCGTGATCTAATCCAAATGCCACTTAAAATGAGAATATATACCATAATATTCTTAGATTATATGTGATATACATATGTATACATATATACATACATTCATGCACACAAACATACATATATACCACATCAATCAATAAACCCTTTTGTTGAGGTCATTATGGGAGAGTGTTGAGGAAGAGGAAGAAATAGACTTGCAAATTTAGTTCATTTCATGTGAGAAATATTATAATAAACTTGAAGCTCAAAAGGTTTGGGTATTTATAATCTAAATTTCCTCATACAATAAAACTAATGTTGGTAAAAAGCAAAATATTCAGCATCTTGGTGAAATTGAGGAAGATAAAAAAAATCTAGAGAATATAATAACCTTTTGTCCTAAGTAAAAGTTTTAAACATATTTCCAAATAATAACACAAAATATATGTTTATTTAATGTATACTTTGGTTGTAACTGTGTGTTATTATATGTTATTTGTGGGTCTTACATTAAATATAATTACATAATTTTTTTCTTTGTTTTGATTTTTTTATTTGTGCATGCACTATACGTCAGGAAATTTTTGTTTGAGGTTTCATATGCTAATATACTTATGGCATATGTTACTCTGGCATGTACGTGTGTGATATGCTCTGCATATAACTTAGGCAGCTGTATAAAGTGATTCTTTGGATTACATTATGTTTAACACATGTAATATTAATAGGAGCATTATATTAATAGTAGTGTAGAACAACTAGGTGGCACTATAGAGTGCCAGGCCTAGAGTCAGAAAGACCTGAATTCAAATCCAACCTCAGATACTTACTAGCTATGTGACCCTGGGTAAGTCATTTAACCTTGTTTTTGTCTCAGTTTCCACATCTGTAAAATGAGATGGAGAAGGAAATGGTAAACTACTCCAGTATCTTTGCCAAGAAAACCCCAAAAGGTATTACGGAGTCAGATATGACTGAAAATAACTACACAGCAAGGATAATTACTTTTGATGTTGGAATTATTACCTAACATGTATTGATTTCTGGTCCCAATGCAATTTTGCAGGGGCCACAAAATATTTCAATGAAAGAAAGAATGTCCATTTGTTGCCACAACCACTCACTGCCAGAGAGTAGCTGTTTTTCATTCTATGCTTTCCATATCTTTAGGCACCAATGAGGCATGGAAATGGAGAGCTCAATAGCTTCAGGGAGTATAACTTCTATACAACTATTGACAGAGTCAAGCATGATTACAAATTGTGGAAGACCTTTGAAAAGGGTCAAGGCAGTGCTCTATACTTTCCAGGTTTTTAGCTTGCAGCATGTGCTCTGCACTTGTTTATTCTTTCAGTCTGACCTGTATGCATACTGAGAGAAAGCAAGGGCCTCTGACTGTGTGAGCAGCCAGGGAGAAGCCATGCCAGGCAATGAGTCTGTTGAGAGGTTGATTTGCCCTTAAACTTTTGATTGTGTCAGCCAAATATTCAGGAAGAGATATAGAGAGGAAAGCAGACTACCTTGACTACCCTGGATATTTTTCTATGACTTGCCATTGAAAATACTAGGTGACAGATTTCACCTGACTGCTGATGAAAAGAGGAAAATTATTCATCTGCTATAGGCATAGAGGCAGAAATCACTAACTTCTAGTCTCACTAGTGGACAGGGGGAAATGAAGTATGGTGTGGTTAGTCCACATTCTTTTCCGTTTGCCTTTTAAAAACCAGGAGTCTTAAAAACATTTTATACGGAATTACCTAGGCACAACAGCATCCTCCCTTCCCACAAAAAAAAGACAATACAAAAGACAGAGTGGGAGTTCGTCTGGAGCTACTCTTATCACTCAAATATATAATGCTATTATACTTAATTCTTGATTTATAGTAAATGTGTTTTCGTTTAAATATTAAGAGAGTGAATGCTGTGGTGCCACACTAAGTAGGGAAAGCAAGATTAGCAACCAAATGGGAATGAGGGCAATATGCCAAGCTAGTTATGAATTATAATTGAAATATTCATGACCCTAGTTAGGAAGCCAGGAACTTTCTAGGGGAACATGGATATTTGGATGGCTGGTGTTATACACACACACACACACACACACACACACACACACACACACACACACATATATACACACAAAGGAACTGGTAGCTCAAGGTCAAGACCCAACAGGCACCTTCATAAGATCTTGTTGACTGAGGTTGTGAAACTTATGGTTAAAATAATACCAGTCATTCGCCAAGATATAGCACTACAAGGAGCTATCCTAGGCCTATCCCTAATACTACTAGATGAAACACTGTCCCTATGAGGGGAAAAGTGTTTCACTGAAAGAATCAAGTCCAAACCTGGAATACATTCTATCCTCATCTTCACCTCACACGTTCTTTATAATTCTTCAAGATTCATCTCATTTGCCACTTCTTCCATGAAGCCTTCCCCAGTGTAGCCAATTCTTAATTCTTTATCCATTATCAAATAAACTTTTATTTGTCTGTTTGTATGATATAGCATCCCAGTACCACATACTTGAAGGGAAGACTATTTTATGTTTGTTTTTGTATTAAATGAGATCACAATTGTAAGGTTCTTGGCACAGTACCTGACACATAGTAAACATTATATAAATATTAGCTATTATCGTTATTGTTGTTATTATTATTGTTATGTCCCTAGCGCTTATTTTATCACAGAACTTTTCACATAGTTAATGCTTAATAAATAAATGCTTATTGAATTTAATTACCTAAAAGAATGATGTGTTTTTGGTGAGGCATTGAGTGTACCTGGCAAAGAAGTATTAACGTATTTGGAACCCAAAAGAATTTAAGTGGGCGGAAATTTGTCAAAAGGCAACAATGTACAAGAATACACGAATTCTATACAAGTAAAATCAGCTGAAATCAAAAATAGGATAAAATTATAAAATTTTAGGATCATTCATCTCCCTGAAGAACATCTCCCTTCCTTTCTGGCTATAGATAGTGCAGGATTATTTTGAGTTGTGACCCAAGAGTCGTGGCCCATCCTATCCATAACCCCACCCCTCAGACTCTATGCAGCTACGTGTACATGGCAGCTATACTCCATATTCTACCTAGCCAAGTCTGATGTTGGAATGGGTATGGAATTTCCTCTTTTATGTTTCCTTTCCTAAGTAGGTGACAACCTCAAAATGGACATGCCGAAGTTTGAAGGTGGCCCTCAATACTATTTTCAATGTTGGAATTATTACCTAACATGTATGGATTTCTTTGAAGCTTGAAAGTTACCTGGCAAATTAAAGATGTCAAAAAGTTGGTGAGTAGACTGGTGATAATATCTACCAAATGACAGCAGGAGAAGTCCATAAATTGGACATATTCAATGACAGGCAGGTTGGTCAAAGGCTGGAATTTTACCAGCAGACAAGAGTCAGGAGTGGATTGGAGAGTACAGCACTGAGTTGAAAAGTAAAATAACTAATTAATAACCTTAAAAACTATTTTATGGTCTGAGGATGTTAAGTATTAGACTCTCAGAAGATTGTAAGAGTAGTGATAAGTTGATTAATCCTGTTCTGTTAATAAGAAAACTAGGTGACATAGTATATAGAATTCTGGATTTTGAATCAGGAAGACCCAAGGTCAAATCCCATTTCAAACTCTTACTGGCCATCTGACCATTCAAGTCATTTAACCTCTGTCTACCCCAGTTTTCTTGCCTGTAAAATGGGAATAATAATAACCCCCACCTGCAAGAGTTGTTCTAAGGAGTAAATGAAATATTATAGTTAAGAAACTTTGCAAATCTCAAAACACTTAAAATTGCTTATCTTTCCTAAAGTTAAAAGTTCGTTATTATTACTTTATTATGAATTACTTCATTATTGTTATCTGCTCATGAGTCCTAGGTTTATCCTTCCTTATTTGCATAGGATTAAATTGCCCATACCATATCTGGTTAATATTATCCATTGAATGCCACCTTTTAGTAAGTCCATTTTGGAGAAATACAGAAAGAAAAAGGAAGGAGTAGGTCCCCATCCTTTGGTGACCCAGCATCAGTACCCCAAATCTAAAGCAGCAATAAAATAACAGAAAGAATTTAAAGGCATAAACATAGACAAAGAAAAGATAAACTATCTTCAGTTGTTCATAATAATATGCTATATAATGCCTGCAACATTACTTGGAAAATCCTAGAGAATGAGTAAAACAAATAATTGAGATAATTAATGGTTTCAGTAAAATATCAGGATATAAAACAAAGACACAGAAATCAACAGTATTTTTATTTATAAAACAATACAAAAATCCATGAGGAAAAATAAAAAGAGAAATATAATTAAAATAAATACAAAATTCATGAAATATCTGGAAGTCAATCAACCAAAACACACTCAAGACATATATAGATGAAACTATAAAATGTTCCTTAAAAAAATAAAGGATTTAAGTAATTGGAGACATAGTTAAGTGCTTATGGCTTAAACATGCCAATATAATCAAAACAATAATATTACATAAGTTAATTTATAAATTTAGCAATATAGCTATCAAAATACCAAAATAATTTATTTACAGAATTAGACAAAATAATATTCATTTGGATATTAAGAGGAATATTTTTTTTTAAAAGTAGAGATCAAGCATTTTTAGACCTCTGATCAAAACACTTATGTATGGATTTTTAAATAGATTAGTGGAATAGATTAGATGATGAAAAACCACTAAAAATTAAACTTAGTAATCTAATTTTTGATATACCTAAGAATATAAATTGCCAGAGAAAAAAGTCTCTATTTGACAAGCTTTCCTAGGAATACTGGAAAGCCGTTTGTTAAAAATTAGGTTTAGACCCACTCCTTAAACCATATGCCACAATAAAATCAAAATGGATACATGACCTGAATATTAATGATCAGAACATAAAAAAAAGAAGAAAATCAGATCAGGTACTTTCCATGGCTATGCCTAGGAGATACATTATTAAACAAAAAATGGAAAGATACAGATGATCACAAAAGATGAAATAGATACTTTTGATTTCATGAAATTGAAAAGCTTTTGCACAAACTGAATGAACACAACTAAGAATAGGAAAAGAAATGATCAACTGGGAAAAATATTTCCATCAAATAGTTCAGATAAAGGTCTGATTCCCAAGATATAAAGGAACTAATCAAAAAATGTGAGACTAAAAGCCCCTCCCCAGTGGATATGTGATCAAAGGATAAAGATAAAAAGTTCTCAGTAGAAGAATTGTAAACTATTAACTACATGAATGATTATACCAAATCACTAAGAATAAAAAAAAATAAAAATAACTGAAGTTTTATCTCACACCCAATAAATTGGAAAAGATAACAAAATAGTCTTCAAGGAGCTGTGGAAAATAAGCATTCCAATGCACTACAATGCATTTCTACCATTATTCTGAAAAACAACTTGAAATTATGTTGATAGTAACTAAAATGCTCATAATCTTTAGCTGAGAAACCCTACTTGTGTATATCCCAGGGAAGTCGAGGACAAAAAAAAAAAAAAGGTCACCTATACACCAAATTATTTATTGTATTCTTTTTGTAGTAGCAAAGAATTGGAAACAAAGTAGATGTCCATTAATTAGGGTATGGCTGAACAGTTTGTGGTACATGCCAGGTATAGGGCCTGGACCAGTGAGTTTACTGATAAACTCCCAGGTAGGATAATTCCCTCTACCAATACAAGTTGGCACCTTCTTTGCAACTTATAGTCTTAGAGAGTTGTTGAGAAAATTGAGAGGGGGAAGTGACTAGCCCAGGATTACACTACCAGTATGTGTCAGAGGCAAGACTTTAACCCAAGTCTTCCTAGCTTTGAGGCCAGTTCTCTCTTCACTATGCAATGCTACCTTTCTCTTCCACATGAGTAAAATGGAGTAAATGAGTAAAATGCTATAAGAAATAATAAAAAGTATGCATACAGAGGTGCATGGGAAGACCTATATGAACTGATACAAAGTGGAATTAGCAGAACTAGGAAGAAAAAATACACACAGTGACTACAACTATGTAAATGGAAACAACAAAACAATTTAAACTGAAAGTTCTGAAAATATAACTAAGCTTGGTCCTAGGATCAATGCAAAGGTATCTCTCTATATTATTTTCAAAACTAGAGGACTTTTCATGTGGAATACTTCATATAATGCCAGCTTTTCTTTTCAACTGTGTTAGTTTTGCTGATTTTTTATTAAATTTGTTGTTATTTTTTGCATTTGTCATAAGGAATGGATCATTAAGAGGAAAGAATACATTGGGAAATATAAAAACAAAAAAGTTTTAAAAAAAGAAAAGTGAAAGGATTCTTCAGAAAATATAATGCATATCCCATGCTTGGCTGCTCATGGATATTTTTAATTTGTTTTCCTTCTCTTAATCTTTTAGGTTTTCTAATTTGGCCAAGCACATGGATCAGCAAGCTATTTTCCCTGCATTAGTAGAATTCAAGTCATCTACATCTTGTCATTCCTTCTTGACAGAAATAATGGGTACGAAAGAGGAAAAATTGTATCATTGACAAAGAGAAGTAATTCATAAGAGGCAGTATCAGGAATAGGGGCTGCAATAAAATCCATAGTCTCATATCATTATACAAATATATAAAGTGTTGGAAACAAACAAGGTTGTCAGAAAATTAAATTCAAGAAGGTAAATTTGAGCTAATAAGTATGGGTACAATGTGGTGTTGTGATTCATGAATAGAAAGGTAATGTAAGGGCATAACATTTGGAAGGGATTGGGCAAAAACAATGGTGGAGTATCACAACACTTTGAGTACACATATGCATTAAAGGAAATTCACATACTGGAATGGGGAAGCACTGATGAGGAGTCTTTACATTAGAATCAATTAAAAGAGGAACACAAACAATATTGCAAAATGATAATAATGCCAACAGCTCACCAAAAAGTGAAAATCAATGATAAGTTTGAGAAACAAATTGCAAACCTGGCCAAAATAAATAAATAAGAGATAGTAACAGCATTGTTGTCTGTTAGAGCTCTCCCTCTGCGAAAATTTAAATAGCTGATTAATTTTGACTTGCTTTCATTTTTTTTTTTTTTGCCCTTCCAAAGGTGGAACAAGGAATTGGAGAATGAGTTATTCAGGAAATGATCCTGAACAATAAGGAAGAACTGGGTCATAGAATGGAAATAATCAGAAATTTAGGAGGCCACAACTTTATTTTAAGATTCATGATAAATTACAAAGGGAAAGAGAGGCAAAATCAGGTCAAATGTTGGGAGAAGAATTTTTTCTTCTAGTCTAGTAAGTATATTCACAGAACGTTCTCAAGGATTGTGGTATGAGAGCCCAACTTCCAGCAAGTTCCCAGAAAGATTTTGAGTATAATTCTACTGACCAACTAAGTCTGCTTCCTAAACACCAAATTAGCTAAGTATAAAGAGCATTATCATCATCAATGGGATCAACACTAAAAGATAAATTTTAATCATGGCAACCCAAGAACCCCAACCAAAATAAAACAAAACCGCCTTCTTTACAATGCAGTCCTCTTCCATTCCTGTGGGTTTGGTGACAGTGGTAGAAAATGAGTCATAATCCTAATAATGACAGTCTTTTCCAATATTTCAAGACTCCAACTGATTTGTGGTCTTATCAATGTGGCAATTTTGTCAAATGGTGTGATTCACAACTCATCCATATTTGCTCTTTCTGTGCTACTCTTTACTTTGTTTCAGTTGTTTTCCCATGTCCAACACTTTGTGACCCCATTTGGGGTTTTCTTGGCAATGATACTGGAGTGGTTTGCCATTTCCTTTTCTAGCTCATTTTACAGATGAGGAAACTGAGACAAACAGGGTTAAGTGACTTGCCCAGGGTCATAGAGTTAGTAAGCATTTGAGACTGGATTTGAGCTCAGGAAGATGAATCTTCTTTACTCCTGACCCCGTGCTCTATCCATGGCACCACCTAGTTGCCTGACTACCTCTCTAAAATTCACCATAGTGGGTCAATTAAACATGCTGGAAGCCTCTGTCACATCATATGGACATTACATAGATGTCAGTAGAGCACATGGTCTGTCCAGTGCTTAGTATAGTGCTTGCTACATAGTAGGCACTTAATAAATTTTTATCAGTTGATTGATTTTAGTTATCTCTTAATCTTGCTATGTAACAGTCATACATGTCTCTCATGACATCCTTTGGGTCTCTTCCTGCATAATTCCTTGTTTGTAATGTGTTATGGACTACTCATAGCCATGGCACACTTTGCATAACTGATTTCAATATCACATGACTCATAGGCAAACAACATCATTGGAAGGATGTTAGTGATACA
Source organism: Vombatus ursinus (assembly GCF_900497805.2). Lineage (NCBI taxonomy): Eukaryota > Metazoa > Chordata > Mammalia > Diprotodontia > Vombatidae > Vombatus > Vombatus ursinus. Next base: position 5,660,245 of record NW_020954565.1, on the reverse strand, counting down.
AAAATGTTTGTTTCAAGAAGAAATTTTGGAGTCCTAAAAGATTGTGGTAGATAGAGCACCAGCCCTGAAGTCAGGAGGACCTGAGTTCAAATCTGGCCTCAGATCAAACACTTGACACTTAGTAGCTGTGTGACCCTGGGCAAGTCACTTAACCCCAATTGCCTAAAAAGACAAAAGAAAAAAAAAAGATTTGTGTGGTGTCTCAGATATAATCACTCCAGTCTGTTCCTTTCGTTCAGTCCTGGGCCTAGTTCATTGATTATTTTCTGTGTATATCCTATATATATGCACTGATCAACCAGCTCTATGGGCCATCCATTGAACTGCATATACTGTTTTGTATAAATGTCATTCTTCATTCATCTGGTTATTTTCTGGTGTGTACAGTTATGCCAAAATCTTTTGAGTGACTTCTCATTATCTTTATGAGGCAATATAATATTTAGGGGCTAATGCAATTAGCACAAGGTCAAACGGCATCACCTTCTATTGTATAGAAAATCCTATTTTGATTTGAATTCTGTGTCAGATACGCTCCATGATAATAAAAATACCTTTGTAATCATAAGAAATGTAACTTGTTCATCAGCTCCAGTGGATTTAATTATCTCTATGCTAATGATTCTCAAATCTACCTATTCTGCCCCAAACTTTCTGCTAATCTTCAATCTCGCATCTCCAACTCTCTTTCAGATATTGAGAACTAGATGTCCAGTAGACACCTTAAAGTGAACATGTCCAAAACTGAACTCATTTTCTTTCCCTAAAACCCAACCCCTCTCCATACCTATCTTCCCAACGACTTTAGAGGGCAACACCATCCTCCCAGGCCCTCAGATTCTCAATCTAGGATCCATCCTGGATTTCTCAGTATCTTTCCCCCTCCTCCTGTCACCTAATTTGTTGCAAAGGCTTCTGAGTTTCACCTTTGCAACATCTCTCAAATATACCCCCTTCTCTCTGATGCTTCTACAATTCTATCATAGGCTCTCACCACCTCATGCTTTGATTATTGCAATAGCCTACTGATGGGTCTGCCTGCCTCAAGTCTCTCTCTACTCTAATCCATTGTCCATTCAGCCACAAAAGAGATTTTCATAAAGTGCAGGTTCAATCTTGTCACTACCCTACTCAATAAACTCCAGTGGCTTTCCATGGCCTCCAAAAGCAAATACAAAATGGTCTGTTTGGTATTCAAAGCCCTTCATAACCTAGACCCCTCCTACCTTCCCACTCTTCTTAAATTTTATTTTTTCATATGTACTCTTCAATCTGATACCAGTTGTTCCATAAAGATACTTCCTTTCTTGGCTCTAGGCATATCCCCTCACTGTCACCCATGCCTGAAACACTCTGCCTCCTCTGCTCCAACTATTGACCTCCCTGGCTTCTTTTAAGTCCTAACTAAAATCCCACCTTGTACAGGAAGCTTTCTCCAAACCCTCTTAATTCCAGTGCCTTTCCTCTGTTATTTTTATCCCCTATTTATCTTGTATATAGACTGCTTTATATATATTTATTTGCATGTTGTCTCCATTAGATTGTAAACTGTTTGAAGATTGAAACTGTCTCTTGTATCCCCATCTTTTTGTATCTCCATCACATAGCACAGAGCCTGGCATATACTAGGTGCTTAATAAATGTTTATTGGTTGATTGGTTGTTGTATTTATGCCTTACTTGATGTTAATTATCAGAGGGTTGTTGAATGGTTCAATGTATCTATAATCTCATTGTTAATTATGTTGTTATAGCTTTCAAATAATCTTGCATGATTTTAATATATGCATGAGAGAATCTTTGTGAGAAAAGAACCTTTATGCTGTCATTCTGTCCCATTTAATGAAATGCTTTTGTGTAGTCAATTACCAATAAGTACGGGGGACCTGTGCATTTTGTACACCTCTCAGTCAACTCTGTGATTGTCAAAATATGGTCTATTGGAGAATATCATTTGCAAAACATGTTTGCTCTCTTCTCAATGCCTTCCTCAAACATGCATGTATAGTTTACTCTCTTAGAAGTATTACTTAGATGAGAAAATAGACATAGAAGTCAATAGTTATTGATATTTTTCCATTGCCTTTTTTGGTAGTAACTTCTAAGTTTGTTTTTCTATTCCTTTGATATCTTTTTTCAGATAACTGGAGAATTGATTGATCAGTTCCCTTAAAATTGTTGCCACCAACACGGACTTCCTCTGTATACACTTGTTCTAGTCCAGATGTTTTTCTCAGTTTTGTTTTTTGTTTGTTTGTTTTGTTTTATTACATCAGTGCCATGTTTTCTTCCTTACTCAACACATCTGGGAAGGAAATGCTTGAGTTCATATGTGGTTGTTCCATTGTATTCACAAGTAAAGAGTCTGCTATAAAATCTTTGCAGATCTTTTGTTTTCATCTGTTCCCCCCCCCCAGTTTTGTCTTTAAAGATATTGAAAAGACTTCCTTAAATTGGGTTTCTTGTTAAGTTTTTTTTTTTTTACTTTATTATGTTTGTCCCCATGTCTTATCTTTGTTAGGTGATATTGCTAATACTCTCCCACTATGTTCTTCCACAAGATTTGAGAAATAACATTTATATTCTAAATCATGAAGTCCTTGGCTGCCATATTTCTCTATTTGGCAAGATCAAATATTTCACAGTTGATGTGTGGTTTCTAAGTTCTTTTGATCTTCTTGTTGTGGCAATTGATTTCCATTGGCTACGTTGCTTTATAAAATTATTATAACCAGTTGTGATGTCTATTTCTTTGTCAATTGGATAGCCTGCCAGTGATAAGCCTCAAAAAGCAGGCGAAGTCTATTCTTGGGAGCACATATAGTCTGCTGACAGTTATAAAAGACACTATCCAGGAAATATAAAATTAGAAACAGATGTAAGTTGGTCATGTAGTGAGAGCAAGTGATAACAGATGGATGACCCGAGTAACCTAGTAATATTAAGATCTATCACAATGGTTTCCAGTGCATTTGTTTGGTCCTCTTGGGGATTATTTGTGGAAGAGGATGGACAAGAAGAATGTAAGATGAGAAAAACATAATCTAAACTGCTAGAGCACTTACATAAACGAGACCAGGTATCCACTGAAGTACTAAGGAATAGAATATAGAAGCAAGACCAAGGTGCTAAATTAGGTGAATAAAGAAGAATGGAATTGGAAGCATTTAAAGGAAACATTCCATAAGGAATGCAAAAGCTGGCAGTGAGTTGATGTTGCTGTTGAATGCAAAGGATACACTAAGGGCTTTCACAGCTGTGCCAGAAATAAAAGTAAGATTGAAGAGTATTGAAATGATATTTGGATTAGGATTTCAGGGCAACTGTACTAGATTGTCGAACATCCTAATTTTCAAGGAAAGAGAGTAATACCTTCAAACTATATCACTGAAATTGAATTTTACTGCTGACAAAACTCCATGATATGTAATTAAAGACATACTTCATAAATACTTGAAGAGTTAAACAATAATCACTAAGAGCCATCGTGCATTCACCAAGAATAGGTCATCCCAGATAAACATTTATTTCCTTTTTTGACAATTACTTTATTATTAGATCATGGGAGTGCCACAAACATAGTACATTTAATTTTGGTGAGACATTTGACAAACTACCTCATGATATTATTGCAGACAAAATGGAGAGATATGTGCACAGATATTGTATAACTAGGTAGAATAAGGAATAGGTAAATGATGAGCCCCAAAGTGGGTCATTATAGTGATCAACAGCAACACATAGAAAGGTATCAATTGGAGTATCTCAGGGCTCTATGCTTGGCCCTTTGATATTCAACATTTCATCAATGACTTGGAAAAGGCATAGATTCCATACTTATCAAATTATCAGATAACAAAAAATTGAATGGTACAGTAAACATATTGAATGGTGGTGACAAGATTGTATTTTTGTTTTTGTTTCCTGTGCACCGGCCTTGCCCATAATAGGGACTTTATAAAGATTTGTTTTTAATTCAAAAATTTTTTGGCAAGCTAAATTGATGGATTGAATGTAGCATGGTAAAATTTAATAATGAAAAATGTAAACCCTTACACTTACGTTACAAAAATTAGCTGTAAAAGAATAAGATGGAGGAAACTTGACTATATGCTGGTTCACATGCATAAGACCCTTGAATTTCAGTGGACTTCAAGCTCAGCAAGAGTCAATGGTGCTGCATGACAGACTGCCAAATAAAAGCATAATTTGATCTTAAACTACATCAGGAAAAGTATACTTTATATAGAACTATAGGAGTGATAATTCTAGTTTACTCTATCCTGACCTGACCACATCTGAAGTATAGATTTCATTTTTTGATGCTTTTCCTCACCTTTGGGAAGGACATTGACAAATAAGAACATGTCTAGAATAGGCAAACAAGAATAGTGACCCAGCTATAGAACATTTCATTCAATTCAATAAACATTTATTATGTACCAATTATGTATATGACAGAAAGGCAATCTGGCACAGTGGACTTTTGAATTTGGATTCAGGCTGGGTTCCAAACTTATTTCTCATACTTAATAACTGTGGGGCCAAGGACAAGCCACTTAACCTGTTTAATAGCTGTGGGGCCAAAGTCACTTAAACTGCCTAAGTTTTAGGCAACTCCCTAAGACTTTCCTACTAGGCCACAACTGGTTGTCATCATCATGAATAAAAAGAATTCCCATAGCAAGATTATTGATGTATTAACATGTGTATATGACATCCTTTTAGAGAAAGCTACAAAGATGAAAAATGATATAGTTTCTATACTCAAAAATATTTTAATATACTAGAAATACGAGTATAAAAGAAACATATTACAAGGTAGAATAGAAGGAGATAAAGAAGAGTTCTACATAATGTCTCTACGAAAGTTTGTGACTAAGGTCATAGAGAAAGGTTTATGGATATGTGGAACTTGGTGAGTTGGGGGTGAGGAAGCATTTCTACAGGTAGAGATGAAAAGAGGGTACATTACTAGGAACCTAGCTCTCTTCATCTCTCCTGACAAACTAGTCAATTCTGCCCCATGAGAGTCGATTTAAAAATACCAACTTCAAAAATGATGCAATTTACTTTTCGTAGTTTGTCTATAAACAGATTCAAAGGGAAAGAAAGGTTATTGTTCATGAAAAGGATATTCATATCTTCTATCTTTTTGACTTGCAAATCAATGACCTGCATTCCTTATTTTGAATTAGTATTTATCGTCCCTCCCTCATATAGAAAGAATGAAGGAGGGAAGAGTTTGGTGGGATTTGGTCTCTTTGCATTTACTTGGTGGACATTGGTTCACACTGGCAAGGACATGAACGTCCTTAAGGTATGCTATTTTCCAACGTCTTTATTTTTGTTTGTTCATGAGACACACTTTTCTAATATCACATATTCCTACAAGTTTGGAGGTCAGTATGACCCTTCTCAGTTTCCTGATATGTAGTTACTTTTTCTGTATTGATCTCCATTCTTACCTTTTTGCTAAAAGGGTTATTTAATACCAATGACCTTGCCATTCATTGTGACCCTTCACAGTTTTGGAGTTCTGTTAAGTGTAAATTGTAAATTCCTGAAACTTCTCTTGCCTATATTAGGTGATTAATAAATGTTGAATTGAATTTTCTTTCAAGTCAGATGTATGAATTAAAATTCCTTGTCAACAACTGACTTTGCCTAACCTCTATAAACCTCCATAAACCTTTTAGTAATAGAAACTGTTGGTTGGCTCCTCTCCCTGTTTTACTGTTCGCTAATTTCTGCAGACTTTAGAGGCAATGAGTCTCTACTGTCCATTCCCTACTGTTTTGTAGTAAATGCTTTTTAAAAGGGTGGTTGTGTAATAAATTCCCCTGTGCCAGAAAAGTGAAAAGACAACCCAGGCATGAAATTTATAGCTCCTATAAACTTAATAGGATTATCGAGGGATATTTGCACAGATCTCTGGTCTCATGCTGATGGAGAAAGGGCCTCAGAACATGACTGATTCTAATGTTCTTCTTAGAGCTGTCAGATCTCCACATCATCAGTGAGCTCCCACATCTGGGGGGTTGCAGCTACTCCAATTATGACCTGGCTTCTAAATTGTGCGTACCATTTGGCTTAGCAATACCACTCGTAGAGTTATACCCCAAAAGAGATCAGAGAAAGAGAAAAGGACTCATATGTACAAAAATAGTTATAACAGCTCTTTTTGTGGTAGCAAACACTTGAAAACTGAGGGGATGCTCATCAATTGAAGAATGACTGAACAAGTTGTGATACATGAATGTGATGTAACACTATTGTAGTATAAGAAATAGTGAAGAAGATGGTTTCAGAAAAACCTGGGAAGACTTGTAAGAACTGAGGCAAAGTGAAGTGAGCAGGACAATGAGAAAACCCTAGAGAGTAATCAAAATAAAGATAGTCAACTTTGAAAGACAGTAATTCTGAACAGCATGATCACCCACCATAACTCCAAAGGACTCATAATGAAATCCTCCACTAGATAGAGAACTGCACTCCAAGTATTTTTTTCTCTTTTGTGCTTTTTCTTGCTTTTTTTTGACAAGGAATTTTAATTCATACATCTGACTTTAAGAAAATTCAACAAATTCAATTCAACATTTATTAAGCACCTAATATATGCAAGAGAAGTCACCAGTATAAAAGAAGTTTCAGGAAATTTGTTTTGCATGACTATACATATTTGTATAGGTTTTGTTTGGAAGGAGGAAGAGGAGAGGGAGAGACAGAGACACAAACACAGAGACAGAGAGAGAGAGGGGGAGAATTTGGAACTGAAAAAAAAAATAATAAGGAAGTTTCTGTGTTAAAACAAATAAAAATTACCTGACTTCTGAAACATTTTCTGGAGTTGTCTGTTTCCTTGCTACTTAATCCTGCTTTGGGATTTTCAGAATTTTAAGTGGTGGAGAGATAAGTTGTTAACTAATGCCTCCATTTTCAAACCTATGATTTTGTGATCTTTGAATACTATAATTTGTTGAGAGGGATGAGGGGAAAAATGAAGGAATAGTTGAGCTCAGACCCTGGGTTACCTTGAAAGTTTATCATAAAGACAGAACTTGAATTCATTGCCTTGGTTACAAACAATGGCTCAATTAGCTATATGTCCATAACTCTTTTATGATCAGAATTGTAGATAGGAAAGATTGTCTCCATTTCAGGAGTAATAAAATTAGGTATTCAAAATCCCCAAATGTGTCTGTGATCTCTTTGATAGGTGTATTCTTTTGAACACATAGACTAAAAGCCGTGACTGTCCATCTTGTACTACTCTTGTCAATGTCCTCCTATAAACTCACCACAAAGATCCAGTCAACATACTGAGGACCTTCAAGTCCTCCTGATGACACAACATTTGCAGTGGTATATTTACTGTCCTACCTCTCCATAATTGCTTATTTATAACGTGTTATAATCTGCTTATTCCCTCCATCTGCTACTCAATTTCCTTGGGGGGTGATTTTCAATTTCAGTTTTCTGGTGACTGTAGTTTACCATCACACACAGCCATACAAGAAGACCAGAAGAATATTGGTATTTTTAAAATGGGCTTTTGTTTCAAGGAGAAGCTTGGAGTTATTGAAAGAACTTTGTAATTTCCCAAAAGCAATAGAGCCCACTCTTCTCATATTCAAAAGGATTGCAAAACAACAAACAAACAAAAACCACAAAGTTGGCTTTAAATCTGTTTATAGCCTAAGTGCACAGCAACATTTAACTCTCTTGAGCCAGTTTCCAAACACTAAAGCATTCTTCACAGGTGCAGTAAACAGGTTAATACTCACTCAGGGATTTCATTCCGTACTTCATATGCTGGTATGTATTGCATTTATGAGGTGGGCAAAGGCAGACATATGAAAGTAGCAGAAAAGAAGTCTACTACATTTGTAAATTTTTCTAAAGCATGGGTCTAACCATGTAAAACTTCCCTCACCCCCAATGAATAAATTCTAGTAGCTCCCTATTACTTCCAGGATTAAATATAAGTACTCTGACATTCAAAGCTCTTCATTACACTGTGCTTGCTTAACATTATACACACACACACACACACACACCCACCCCACATATACACACATACACACACACCTACACTGGCTTACTTTCCCAAGGTCATAGAGTAAACAAGTAACAGATCTTATATAAAGGTTTCAGAAATTTAGTCCAAATCTAGTTTCCTTTCTCTCTGTGCTTCTCAGTGTGTGTGTGTGTGTGTCTGTCTGTCTGTCTCTCTCTCTCTCTCTGTCTCTGTCTCTCTCTGTCTCTCTCTCTCTGTCTCTCTCTCTGTCTCTGTCTCTCCCTCTGTCTCTCTTTCTCTGTCTCTGTCTCTGTCTGTCTCTCTCTCCGTCTCTCTCTCTCTCTCTCTCTCCGTCTCTCTCTCTCTCTCTCTGTCTCTCTCTTTCCCTCTCCTTCCCCCACCACCTAAATACAGGGTTTCCCTATCTCCCCCAGGCTGAAAGTGCAGTGGTCACTCACAGGCCTGATCTCCATGCCAAATGGTCCAGAAGATTTGACTTGCTTTTTTTTTTTTTTACCGCCTAAGTCAATCCAACCTTCCTTACATAGCCTGGTGACACCTGCTCCCACAGATTCATCATCCTGATGCCCAATTAGTGCAAACACCTAATGAGTTTAGCAGAACTCTTGAGATCAGGCAATTGATCAGCTTCAGCCTTCTCAGTCTCGGGGATTACAAGTGTGCACCAACCTGTTCAGCTTGGGGGAGGTAATTAAAGAATAACTCATACTTGTACAGGAAGATCAGCGTGTTCACTCCTAAAGTAGCAACAACCACTCAGCTGAGCAGAGTCAGACACTTGCATTAAGTATTCAAACTTTTTCTGACCAGTCGTATCTGACCCTTTGTGACCTCATTTAGGGTTTATCTTGGCAAAGATACTGGTTTGTCATTTCCTTCTCCAGCTCATTTTACAAATGAGGAAACTAAGATAAACAGGGTTAAGTGATTTGCCCACTATCACACAGCTAGTAAGAGTCTGAGGCCAGATTTGAACTCAGAAAGATGAGTCTTCCTAACTCCAGGAACAGAGCTCTATCCACTGGGCCACCTAGGTCATGCTATTCTATAGGCTAAACACCCACCTCTTGTACTTATTGCAGGTGTTCAACCAACCTACTCATAACCCCCATCAGGACCAGTTACAGAATCAATCTCACAGCTGAAAAATATCTCGGAAGCCTAACCAGTCTTCACAGTAGAACAACATACAACTCTCTCCAGTTTAAAAGGGGCATAGAAGAGTTGGATTATTCTCAGAAGGGAAACCAGGTTGATGAAAGGCCTTGAATCAGTGTCATATGAGGATAAATTCAATCCTTCCCTTCTCCTTCCAGGTGTCTTCCCTGAAAAATGATCCTTAGTCTGGACACTTTACAGTTCCTCAGGCCTTAGCATTTGAAAGTATCCAGTGGTGTGACTAATGTTCTCTCAGCCGGTTGTGTTGTTCTTTTCTCAACTCAATCAAAGACGTGATTAATAAATGATAAAGGGGTCAGAGCACTGACAGAACTTGTTTATCCATTAAAATCTCACCATGTGTGACTACATCAACAAAGATATCTGTGTGGAAGAGTAAGTAGAATGTCACCCTCTACCCCCTAACATAAAGAAATATTTCCTAATAATTGGAGTCATCTGGAAATGAATTTGGCACCTCAAGAGAAAGTGAGTTCTTCTTCATTTGAGATTTTTCAAGCAAAATGCAATAATAATAAATAATAATAATAACCAAAAACAATTCTACAAAAAAACAACACAACCACTTCCACCACCACAATAATTATATATACATATATATATATATATATAAAAAATGCATATATATGTGTATGTATATAGTGCTTTAAGTTTTGAAAGAGCACTTTATGTATATTTTCTCATTGTATCCTCACAAAAACCCTGTGATGTGGGAGCCATGACTCCTACTTCTGACTCTGGACACTCATAAGTTAGTATGTGTTGCTTAGTACTGTTAGCACTGTATTACTGTACAACTATTATTACTTACTACTCACTCTCCAGGTCACATATTTACTTACACCCATTCACTTATGTGTGCCATGAACCTCACTGTGACCCAACTCTGCAAAAACTGAAAATGACATCAAAGTAGTAAAATGATATCATTGTTCTTTTCTCCCTATTTCAAACTGACAGCACAGTAATGATGAATAATTTGTAAATACCAAAAAGTCAGAACTCCCCTGAGAGGATCTTGTGCTTAAGTGAATAACTAGTTACATTTTTCCCATAAAAAATTTAGCATCCTTTTTTATTGTAAGCTTTTAATAAAACATTTATAATAAGAAAGTCTGAAATGGATGGTATTTAAACATATTCTGAATTGAATCACCCTGAATAAAGAAATATTTAATTTATTAGAAATATTCCAAAAATAAATCACCTGTTCTTTGTATTTAAAAAAAAAAAACTCTTAGGCAGTAAAAAGGAGGGGAAGGGAAGAGAGCAGTGAATATCAAGAAGGTAGAACTTCATGCCTAACTGAGTGACTTTCTTTTAGCTTCAAGGTAGGTGAGGCACTGTTTTCATTTTATCACTGCTAGTGATAATGAAAAATGGAAGTAGCAAAGGAGAGAATGGGAAGTCAAGATTTAAGTTAGTGCTTTGTATGAAAAGGGGTCTTGCTTGACCATTGGGCCTGATCTCCAATTCCCTTTTCTATGATCTTCAGAAACTGCCCACATTAAACAGTAATCACTAACTCAAGTTTCCCTATATAATCACCTTTCATTAAATATTCTGAATGCCGAAAGTGACTTTGCTTGGCAATGGATATTTATTTCACTTTAATTTAACAAGGAGAGAAAGGAGATGTACTCTGCCTCTCTGGTCCCTGGCATTCTCTCCAGACACTAAGTTTATGCTCAAGAAGCAGAGGGAGAATTTTCCTTAAAGCGGTTCTCCTGAGTACCATCCTTGTTCTTTATGATTCTGAAAGATAACAGAAAATTTTCATCTTCACATTTGATAGCTCTAGGAGTATTCATAGATCCTCTGCGTCTGTTACAATGGGTAGCTGAGGTAATTGGCCTAAAGTTGTGAAGTAATATACTCAACCCCACTCCTTTGTCACTCAGTCAACAAGCATCCATTAAATGTTTCCTCTGTCCCAGGCACTGTACTAAGTGTTGAGGAGACAAAGAAAAACAAAAACATGGGCTCTGCTCTTGAGAAGTTCATATTCTAATGAGAAAGATGATATGCAAACAAGTATGCACATATAAGGTACAGACTGTGGCTGGAAAGTAATCTCTGAGGGGAAGGCATTGGGGATGAGAAAGGAGAAGGCTGTTGAGGACTAGAAAGTTACTCTTGATCCAGTCATGGGATATTTCTTCCAGGTTTGCTCTGACAATATGAGGTCCAGGTGATACTAATGGAGAAATGAACTACTTGTGGCAGTATTTACTCAAGCAGCAACCATGCAAAGACTTAGCAAGGTTTTCTAGGGCTCTGTGATTCCTTTTCTCTTCATGCTGATGCCATACTTCAGAACGGATAGTGGTCAACTGAAAAGCATTGAGGGGAAAGCAACCAGGATAATGAAGTATCTTGAGTCCATCACAAGTCCAGGATGCTGGGGGGATTGTATCCTGAAGCAGAGAAGATTCAGAGAGCAGGTTATAGCTGTTTTTAAGTATTTGAAGAGTTATCCTAGGAAGAAGGGACCAAATTTATTCTGTTTGGCCAGAAGACAGAACCAAGAATAATGCAATGGAAGTTGCAGAGAGACAACTTGATGGCAGTAAAGATTTCTGAACAATTAGAATTGCCCAGGAATGAGATATCTCAAGAATTTATGAATTCTGCCTCTATGTAGTTCATCAGGCAAAGGTTGGGTGACCATGCGTTGAATATGTGATGGAGAGATTCCTTTCAGGTATTGGTTGGACAAGATGGCCAGTGAGATCCCCTCCAACTCTAAAATTCTATGTGATTCTATGTAACTTGACTTCTGTCTGGTTGCTTATCTCAATGTCATACCTTATTACCCTTTGTCATCACATATGAAACAATCATTTCACTTTGGGACGTCTCTGATAGTTCTAAAAATCACAGAATCTCACAGAATGAAATGTCCTGAGAGGCCATTTTAATTAAAGAAGAATCCTCTTGACAACATTCTTTTTCTTTTATTAATTTATTTTTAGTTTTCAACATTCACTTCCACAAGATTTTGAGTTCCAAATTTTCTCCCCATCTTGCCCCTCCTCTCTCCCCAAGATGGTGTGCATTCTGAATACCCCTTCTCCTAATGACAGCATTCTTAAGAAGTCATTGAAAATAAAATGGAAAATCAGCCTTCAGGAAACTGAAAAAAAAAAAGCTTTGCTTGCACCTCTTTTATTTTAAAAATTAAAATTAACTAGACTATTCTAAATAAAAAATATTATATTGACTACTATTTCATTTATGATACAGAAACAACTCCAGTATCATGTTAGTTAAATGGAGTTCTGTAAAATCTTACTTGAAGGTGATATTAAGAAGTATTTAAAGGGGCAGCTAGGTGGTGCAGTGGATAGAGCACTAGACCTGGAGTCAGGAGGACCTGAGTTCAAATCTGTCCTCAGACACTTGATACTTACTATGTGACCCTAGGCAAGTCACTTAACCCCATTGCCTTGCAAACAAAAAAAAAATATTTAAACTATTGATGTGTCAGTACCCACAAGTAGTTCCAAGGACAAAACTAAGAATTTTACTTAGTATGGAGAGCTTTCAAGGTTTGTGCTGATTGGCACTGAATGTGCAATATTTGTAATTATGCTACAGAGAAGTGAATATATAAGCATTCCAAGTATAGCCACTCCTAGATGGGACCGAATCAAAAAAGAAAACAAATGTATAGGTTCTTAGGGCATTTGCAAGATATCTGGGATTACTTCTGTTGCTTTTGGCAGTGTTCATATACAAACTCCTCTCTTTGGCATTTAATGGCCTTTTTAATCTGTCTCTGTCATACGTTTTCAGGTTTATGATACAGTAGTTGAAGATTTGGCAGATTCCTTAGGGTTGTTGCAGATGTTGTGACCACAGTCTGTCTTCTACCATGCCTCTCTGCCCAGCCCACCTGGTACTTTGCAAAGCCTGGCGGTTTGAATTATAATAGGATTGGCCTGGGGTCAGGAAGGTTGTCAAGAAAAAAAAATATTTTCCCAGGGCAGAAATTGCCTGCAAAGTACTACCTTCAATATTTGAGCCTAGAAGGGGAGTTGTGTTTTATATCTTTTTTATTCCTGTATTATGTGTTCTTAAACTTCAATTATTAAAGTAGTTTTAATTGGATTTTCATGGTGCATGAGTGCCTACTGCATTTTTTTTTAAATCCTTGAACCTGCTTCACTAAGCCAAATTTAGGCTTAGCCCACAATATTTGGCACTGTGAGCACAAGGATATATTTCTGTTTGTTTACCTGAAAAGCTGCTGCGGTTGCCCCAATCTCGCTCAAACCAACAATTGTTCTCTTCAGGGTTATAAAGACCCATAGCTAGGGCCTGATGCCATTGAGAGGGAATGGGGGAGGGATATATACCTAAAAGGTGTGATCTAATTGTAACTAAAGTATTCAAGAAGTTAAGCATTGTGAGGAATGGGCATGAATCAAATAAACCAAACTCCTTTCAAACCCGTGATTATTAGGGTTAGATGTCCAATATTCCAGAGGCTTTTTCTTTGAGAAATCAGTGCTCCTTTCTAACAATTTCTTAGTTTTGCCTTTTAGGAAGACTTGTCTAATCAGAACAGACCACTTTGGGATTTACTTTCCAACCTTTCTTAGTCCATCTTCTGTTTAGACTCACTCAGGCCTCAAAATTTATTGCCCCCTCAGAAAGATCTGTGCCACTTAATGAAATGGCTCAGGCTCCCCTGGATTGGCAAATTTTCTCTCCCCCAGGATGGCTCAGCGTGTTCCTTCTCACAATGGGTTTGAAGGGCAAAAGAATGGTATTATTGAAGGAGCTTGCCTTTTTAATGATATAGGGGAGAGAAAATTATCTTTTTTTATATTCATTGACTGAGAGTTTACTTAGAGGAAAGGGAATCCTTTAGCCTATTTAGCAATTATTTCAATTCCCTAGATGACATTGAAAAGTAATCTTTATCCAACTCATATGGAACAAGATGGCAGGAGTTGTTGTTGTTTAGTCATTTTAGTCGTGTCCAATTCTAAGTGACCCCATCTGGGGTTTTTCTTGGCAAAGATACTGGAGTGACTTATCATTCCCTTCTCCAGATCATTTTACAAATGAAGAAACTGAGTCAAATAGTTAAGTAACTTACCTAGGGTCATACAGCTAGTAAGTGTCTGAAGCCAGATTTGAACTCAGGAAGATGAGTCTTTCTGACTCCAGACCCAACACTCTATCTGCTGAGCCACCTAGCTGCCTTTAGGCCTTCAATAGAGGCCTTTAAAAAAGGGGCTACAATTTAACATTATTGCCCTGATGGGAATTCTAAGGAGGGAGAGGTTTTGAGTGGTATAAGGTGGAAGCAGTGACTGAGATTATTGGATGAGTCTCAGTATCAAAGTAGACTCCAGGATAGGTGGCATATTAAAGGCCTGTACCCTCTTAACTATTTTAATTCAGATGATCAGGAATTGTGATAGGGACAAGTAATAATGTCATACATATCATCATCCATTTGAGGGAACTGACTATATTCCTGTTACTGCTCCTGGCCATCAGAATTATGCTATCCCAGACTTTAGGGAATTACCTCTGACATTATTTTTCCACTTTAAAAATAAAAACTGATTTCTTATATTGATTTGTATTTTTATTTGTTTTTGCCTCCTTAGCAATTTTCCAGTTGCTTTGATATTTTTATTTTTAGTAATGAAAGGTCCCCTAGAAAGTTTTGGGGACTTTGTCACAATGAGGTAAGATATAATAAGAGAATGGACAGACTACAGCTACTGCAGCTTTGTGGGCACAGTCTGTCTTCTACCCACTGGCTTGTGCCTGTTGATTTGAATAAGAAAATGATTGGCCTGGGGGTGAGTCAGGTTGTCAGAAATAATTTCCTGAGTTCTAGTAGCCTTCCAGCACTTCCTGCAGCTTCTGACCATGGAGAGGAAATTGTGCTTTATACCCTTTAAAATTCTTGTATTATTTGTTTTAAGACTTCAATTATTAAAGCAGTTTTAATTGGATTGTTATGGTTCATAAGGGTCTATGGCATTTAAAAAACAAAACAATACTATGAATCTATTGGATTAAGTTCAATTTAGACAAAGCCCACAGTAGATACATAGATTATTTCCTCTTATACATGCTGTAGCACAGCTGAACTGGTATTGTTTTCCCTCACTTGGAACATTCCATTTGCATATGAAGGTTATTCTCCATGGCTCGACTGTGCTCCAACCTCACCTCCATCTCTTAGAGTACCTAACCTCCTATAAAGTTCTGCTCATGCATCACCTTTCACAATAGACTGTTCCTGATCCATGAGGCCGCCAGTGTCTCCCCCACAAAAAAAATTACCTTATGTGTATGTATGTGGTTATGTATATTTATATATGTGTGTATATATGTATATATATATATATATTTGCATGTGTTTGTATATACAGACACATTTATTAAGCACCTACTATGTTCAAGGTACTGACTTTAAGAAAAAAAATCTAGTGGGGGGTGAAATCAAATATTTATAGGGTAAACATTAAATATATACAAATTGAATACAAAGTAATATCAAAGAGGAAAGAGTGCTAAAAAATTATGTTCCCATAAAAATTTATTTTTGATTGGTTGGAAAATTTGTAGAATTCTGTTAAATAAGAAAGCAAAACTGAAAATTTAATATTCTCCCAGATCAGGTTTTAAAAAGAGGAACTGAGCTTTGCCAAAATTAAGGATACCACAGCAGCCAACTAAAAGTGTTTGACTATGTCCCCAAACACTAGTTGAAAAGTAACAACTTTCATCATGGTGCTAGTTATTGGTGATCTATTATCATGTAGATTGAGCATAGTGGCACATATTCATAATCTCTGCTCCCAGGGTAGCTGGAGCCCTGGAGTTTTGAGTTAAAGAATGATGCCAATTGGATGTCTGTGATAAATTCACATTAGTATGGTGAGCCTCTGGGAGAGCTGGGGGTGGAGGGAAGCATAGTCATCAACTTGCCTAGCACATGCCAGACCAGATTGGAAACAGAGCTGATCCAAGCTCCCATGCTGATCAGAGTGGGTTTGGACCTATGTTGTAGTGACACTTGTACTTCCAGCCTGGGTAAGATAGGGTGACCTAATCTCAAAAAAAAAAAAGACATCCTACAGTCCCCTCTGAATTTAATGTTTTCTTGTTTGTTTTTGTTTTGTTTTGTTTCTTTTCTTGAATTGGTCACCCTGGCTTTTGCATCTAGACAATATTCAATTCCATTTGATAATAAGCAGAAACAAGAACAAGAACAGTGATGGACAAGCAAGATGTACTGTATTAATTCTTCCTCCAAAGCTTTCATTTTTTTCCAGTATAATGCCTGCTGTCTTTTCTAATTGCAGGATTTTCACAAATACAAAGGCACCATAGCTCCCTCTCCATGGACACAGAGGAGTGACTGGGTATGTAGGAAAACAAGTTAAGAGTCAATAAGGTCTTTCCATTTGGTTTCCCAGTGGGTGAGGAAAGAGCTTCCATGCCTGAATAGGTAACACAAAGCCCAGAAAATCTTTGCAACATTAATATGGAAGAAAACACTTCACAAATGGAGAGACACTGTTGACTACCAATAATGAGATAGCTATTGTAAGTTATTCAGAAAGCTTGAAAGCAGTTTTGTCCCATGAGAACCAGTTATTGAAGACAGTTCCAACCAAACAAGAGATCACCTCTAATGGAAACAAAAATTCTGTTTCCTGATCTAAGTCCCAGTATACGTGAGACTTTTGCTGAGATTACAGCCTAGGACTTGCAAACAGTCCAATACAATACTCCTGTGAAAGTTCAGAGCACCGGAAAAAATTTAATTTTTCAGAAAGATTGACACTTTAAAAAGTGATGAAATAGAAACTAAATATGTCCTGAAAAAAAGAAAGCGAGAAGAAAAAGAACTGATTTTCATTCCCAGGTTAAACAGTAACTTCAGAAATATAGTTTCTAATGTTATGATTTTCACACATCCAATCCATCATATCCTGATTTTTTTTCAGTGTTTAGTTTGTTTCCCTCCATATTTGAGAAATTATTTAATTTTTGACAGTGTAATGTCTAAAAATGGAATAAAAATAAGGTATTTCTTTTTAAAATAGAAATAAAACATGTCTAGTAAAGACATGTACAATTATTGATCCACACTATCTTACAAGCCAAATTTCCTTGGCATAATGCCTAGGTGGGGGCCAGGGAGTGGGGTGGAATTTCTATTGTAGTAGAAGTTGAATTGGGCTATAGGACAATTCCAGGGAACATGCACTCAGAGTTCCCCTAGAAAGTTCTGGAGACTCCAGGGACATGATGACTGAATATCTGGGCAAATGCAAGATGTTGAATTCCCTGGTTACTTCTGGTACCTCTGAATGGCATAGAAGCTTAGAAATGATCAAAACAATTCCCTTATTGACTGTTGAGCAGGAAGAGTTGATGACTCAATGGACCTTTTTTAAAAAAATTATTTATTTTATTCTGAACTTAAGAAACTAAAACAAGTATTTCTGTAACTTAGTAGAATACAAAAAAATATAAATGAAGTTGATTTTTTAATAGGAAAGACATCTCCAGCTTGTTCTCACCTGATTTAACTCTCCCATGTGGCAAGTAGTGTTCTGTGTTTCTACATTCCCCATTAGAGGGATTGGGAAATGAATTGTGCTTTTCCTCCCATCTACTCCCTACACTTTCCGTCCTTTATGGTCCATGGTTTCAACTATATGAGATTGTTCCTGGTCCCCTGGATGTTTGTTATGCTTTGTGCTTTTCTTTTTGAATAGGTGATCAAATATTAGCCTCAAAATAGATGGATCTATGACAGTATCCACAATTTCAGTATTATAGAAGAAATTTCCTCTACTAGTGCAGATCAGTAACTATTCTTCAATTTATTGTTTCACTCATCATAGGAACTTAGTAAACTCTTGTAGGATAGGATTGTTGTATTGCACCAATAAGTGGAAGTTTCAAAGAATTCAATTTCAGTTCAATTTTTAAAACATTTTCCCAACAATTAAAGCTTTCTGGGTATGAAATAAAAGTAATGAATTGCCCTTCACTAGAGGTCTTCAGCTGGAGATTGAATGAGTTTTGTCCCATATTTGTTTTAGACACAATTTATGCCACAATCATGTCTTGGGCTAGATGATTTCTAAAGTCCCATCCAAATCAAGGATTCTATGATCCTACAAAATCAGAGGTAAAGTCTAAAACAGCTGTGTAAAAAAAAAAATGCCTTTCACTTGAGAAATCGAACAACTTCATTACTTAGATGATCTTGTTTAGTCCAAAGTCAATATATACTGTGTAAATTTACTTTCTATGTTAAGGTAGCTATAAGTTGCAGACTTAATTATGTTCTGGAGATGTCTTTTAATTTTCTACAAGCCTACTAATAAAATAGCTCTTTCAATGAATCTGATCTTTTGTCTGGAATAAGAATTTTTGTATATTTCTCTCCTGAAACAAGGTCACAAGACTGGACTCAACCACTCCCTAGGCTCAATTGTAACAGCTACAATTTCAGTAACAGGCCAGCATGATTGCATAGTGTATGATTAAAGTAGACAACCAAGTCTATTCAAGACCTCTTCACCTCATCTCTTTCAATTCTGAGATTCTCTGATCCTGCAAATCTATAATGGCTCACAAATGCCTATTGGATGGAAGTCAAACTGTTCTCCCTTGCATTTAAGCTCCTCCATAATTTCTTCCCCCCTTTATATATTCAACTTGACCTACCAGTAGTTCTTGAAATAATTCCTACCTTGCCATCATAGCATTCTGCTCACTTTATGGACTCTTGATATCTCATGTTTATTTCTGCTTCCCCACTTGAAATATGTTCCTCCACCAGCCACCCCTGGGCACCATTCCTCATTCTCTCAACAAATTCAAATCCCAACCATTCTTCAATTCCCACTTCATTAAAAAAAAAAAAAACTAGTAGGACAGTTCTGTGAGGTTCAGGATATTGAAGTCAGCTGTCTGGCTGGCAAGCAGGACTCCCATCTGGGTAAACTGTCAAACCAGTAAAGGGAAATGGCACAAAGAGCAGCAAATTAAAACTATAGTTCATGAAGAAGACAAATGCCAAAGAAGGTAAGTAGTTAGCAGCTAACTGAAGTGATGAGATCAAAATAAAAAGAGAAATAGTCCATCCAATCAGGGTCTGCATTTTCCAAGGAGAGTTAAACCAATGGGCTAAGTGTGGAACGATAGAATGGAACATATGTGCTGTGTTCGTGAGCCGGCACTTTGACTGAGAACCCTTTGCTCCTGGAGATGCCTATTTATGTGGAGGGAGGCTTTTCATTCATGCTCCTGTCTTTGCTGCCCTTATTTATTGAACCATAGTGGTTAAACTTTCATTAAACCAACATCCTCCGTTGCCTCAGCTTGTATTAACCTTTGCCTTTCCTAGTTTTTATATATCATTTTTTTGTCCTTGCAGTCTTTATAAATTCTAAGGAGCATCATTCCGGCTCACAGTCAAACTGATTCATCAAGTCCCCTAGGGAAAGGGTTCTCCACTCAAAATTCTAGGTGTACTCTTAAGAGTATGCAGCATTTTTGTCTAATATTATCCACTTAAGTCATCATTCTTATCCACATTTGTCTCCACAATGTTAACTGCCAGTAATTAGTTCCCCAGTTTCATTTAACAAATTTCCATCAATTAGCTTTTACAAAGGGATATTTATGGAGAAGATATAGTAAGAACAAAAGTATAGATATTTCCCAAAAAAACTGGAAGCATATTCTCCCCTATATCACTTCTGTTCCTGAGGAAAATGGCCACAGACATAAAGTTGATTCCACATAGCATTCACCCCACCAAGTTTCACCTCTCAATTTGCCAAAGCTAATGTATGATCTGCTGTAGCTCCTACTTGACTGCCTTCAGTCTATGTGGTGTCAAATAAGTTGTTCTGGATTTTGTTCCTGACCACCTTGGTTGGCCACAAAATCTGGGATAGACTCCTGCTCACAGACTATGCCCTTCTGATCTTTCAAAGCTCATAGTTATCGCCAATTCTTCACAAAAAAAAGGAAGTAGTAAAAACACAAAGGCAGAAAGAAAAAAAAGACCTGTATTCACAGGCCATGTGCTAGGTCTAGGTAAGGTAGGCCCAAAGCATCACACCATCTTGAGGTTTGCAGCATGTCTCTCTCACTCCAATGCAGCCAGGTGGGGAAAAGCCAGAGCTTAATTTGGCTGGTTAGTATTTTCTGACTGAGCCTTTCACCTTTTGAGTTCTGGCTCAAGAGCCAATCAAAAAAATTGTCTTTACTACATTGTTAGAAGTGTGTAACTAGTTATAGAATGTTTGTACATAGGACAAAACCCATGTTGAGATTACATCAGCTAATCATGAAGACCATGCTCCCCTGGTTTGTCTATAATATACATTGAATAAAAACCTGTCTTGTGTCCCCAAAGAGTCCATGAATTCCTTCAAAGTAGGGACTATATCATACTACTTTGCTACATTACTTGCCAAACTACTAGGAACACATTACCAACACAATAAATATCTTAGCTGATCTAAGTTCATTCCTGCCCATCAATGTGACCTGCCCATTTCAGTTATTTCTCAGCATTCAGAACCTATTATGTATTCCACTGTAGTTAGACATCCACATTTCCATAGACAGGCAACATGAAGTAGTAGGTAGAGTGTTGGACTTGAAGTTAGGACAACATAAATTTAAATTAGGGGTATCATGGAGCTTAAATGAGATAATGGATGTAAAATACTTTGCAAACCTTAAAGTACTATATAAATGCCAGTAATAGCATGGAGCAGCTGGGTGGTACAGTGGTTAGAGTGCCAGGCTAAGAGTTAAGAAGACTAGTATTCCTGAATTAAAATCTGGCCTCAGACATTTATTAGCTGTGTGACTTTGGACAAGTCACTTAACCATGTTTGCTTCAGTTTCCTCGTTTGTTAAATAAATAAGTAAATAGATAGATAGATAGATAGATAGATAGATAGATAGATAGATAGATAGATA